>NC_090734.1:102141199-102148699 GCF_036898095.1 Palaemon carinicauda
TAACAAGTTCACAAGACAGACAATATTCAGAGCAAAACAGCAGACATGAATTTTCATGTTCGTTTGAGTGCAAGGGAAGAGCGAAGATACAAGCATATTATATACAAAAGGAATTATGTACAATTGTGTGACACACGGTTGGTACATGGCTCCCCCCTAAAAATGACATACTGTACATGTTAAATAGGGCGCCCTGATCTAGAGAGGCGAACTGTAGGCGGGTCATCTGGCAGAAGATAAGCAGGTTTTAGACGATCAATGAAGACCCAGTCTTCTTTGCCAAGAATGTTTAGGAGGAAGGCTTTCGGACTGCGCCGGATCACAAGGAAAGGGCCCGTGTAAGGGGGCGTTAGTAGTGGCTTGCTGGTGTCGTTGCGCAGGAAGACGTGCGTTGCAGAGTGCAAGTCCGTTGGTATGTGATGCTTCGCTGGGGGCTTGTAAGTCTGGCGGCACGGAGTAAATTTTCCCACGACGTGACGTATGCGCTGGAGATCGTCAGAGGAGGTTGTAGAAGGAAAAAACTCGAGAGGGACGACCAACGGGTCGCCATACACCATTTCGGCTGCCGAGACGTCGAGGGCGTCTTTAGGAGTGGTCCTTAGTCCAAGGAGGACCCAGGGAAGCTGAGTAAACCAGTTGCAATCCTTGCAGCGGGATATCGAAGCTGCTTTGAGGATGCGATGAAAACGTTCAACCATTCCATTGGCAGCGGGGTTGTAGGCCGTTGTGTGATGTAGGGTGATGCCCAAGAGATTCGCTAATGACGTCCATAATTGAGAGGTGAAAGTGGTTCCCTTGTCGGAAGTAATATGCTCAGGGATACCGAATCTTGAAATCCATCCAGAGAGTAAGGCAGATGTACATGAGGCGGACGTTGCAGTTTCCATGGGAATGGCTTCAGGCCAACGAGTGGAGCGGTCGATGACGGTAAACAGGTAACGATGTCCTTGTGATGTGGGTAGGGGGCCTACAACGTCGACGTGAATGTGTGCGAAACGACGCTGAGGTTGAGGAAAGGTGCCCACTCCTGAATCCGTCTGTCCATGTACTTTGGAAGTTTGGCAAGAAGTACTGGCACGGACCCAATCCTTAGCATCCTTAGAAATGCCGTGCCAAATGAACTTTGCCTTCAGCAGCTGTGCAGTAGAACGGCACGAGGGATGTGAAAGGCCGTGGATGAAATCAAACACCTGTCGGCGCATGGGAGCAGGAATCCAAGGTTGCGGTCTACCAGTACTGACGTCACAAAGGAGGGTGGTGTTGGAGTCTTCGAGGGGAAAATCCTCCCAACGGAGGGACGTGCAGGATGTCCTACAAGCTTGATACTCTGGATCCTGTCATTGGGCTTCAGCCAGGGCGTTGTAATCCAATCCTAGTTGAACGGCAGCCAACGTGTTTCTTGATAGGGCATCGGCAACGGGATTCATTTTCCCAGGGACGTATTGGAGGGTGCAATTGTATTCAGCCACGGCAGAGAGATGTCGGCGTTGACGGGCGGACCAGGCGTCAGACTGTCGAGTGAAGGCGTGCACCAGAGGCATGTGGTCTGTGCGAATGACGAAGGGCGTACCTTCTAAGAAATGGCGAAAGTGACGGACAGCCAAGTGCACCGCCAGCAATTCTTGATCGCAGGTAGAATAACCCGATTCTGCCTTGGACAGTTTTCTGCCGAAGAAGGCCAATGGGCGGGGCAAGCCTTTGACCACCTGTTCGAGTAATGCTCCAATAGCGACGTCGCTGGCATCGGTAGAGAGAAGGAGAGGGGCGTGTGGGATAGGAAAAGTGAGAGCCGCAGCAGTTGATAGGGCCTTCTTTGCATTGCAGAAGGCTGCTTCTTGAAGGGGACCCCACTTCAAGTCCTTTGGCTTGCCCTTGAGGGAGGCGTAGAGGGGAGCAAGAGTGGCGGCAATGGCTGGCAGAAAACGGTGATAATAGTTGATCATGCCCAAGAATTCCTGCAGAGCTTTGACGGTCGAGGGCGTGGGGAAATTCTGAACGGCTGCTACCTTCTCAGGGAGAGGATGGAATCCTTCAGGAGTAATACGGTGCCCTAAGAACGACACTTCGTTGGCGCCAAAGGTACGCTTGTCGTACCGGGCTACAAGGCCGTTTTGTTGCAGGCGGTCGAGCACGATGCGCAGGTGACGGAGGTGTTCCTCTTTTGAGGAGGAGAACACAAGTATGTCGTCCACATAACATACACAGAAAGGGAGGTCCCCTAAGATGCCATCCATGAGACGTTGAAACGTTGCCCCAGCATTACGAAGGCCAAAACAAGAGTAATTGAAGGTGTATGTGCCAAACGGAGTGGTGATGGTGGTCTTGGGGATGTCTTCTGGGTTCATAGGCACCTGATAATACCCCTTCAGGAGGTCGAGCATAGAGAAAACCTTCGCTTTGTGCATGTAGGAGGTTACATCGGCAATGTTAGGGAGGGGGTAGTGATCCGGTTCTGTTTGCATGTTCAGGCGCCTGTAATCCCCGCACGGACGGAAGGAGCCGTCTTTCTTCAGAATGATGTGTAAGGGTGACGACCATGGGCTGGAGGCCTTTTGGCAAAGGCCCATTTTCTCCATTTCGGTGAACGTCTGTTTGGCGGCTGCCAATCGTTCCGGTGCCAGACGTCTAAATTTTGCGAAGACTGTGGGTCCCGTCGTCTTGATATGGTGATAAATACCATGCTTGGCAGGAACCGTGGGCGTTTGGCGAAGTTCTGGACGGAAAACTTCCGGGTACGACGTGAGGAGGTGGGCGTAGGCATCCGTGGGTGCGCTGATGTGAAGATCGAGGTTAAAGGGGGCGGGTTGAAGAGGTGTCGACAAGTACGAGTCTGTGTTGACCAATCGTCGGTGGGCGACATCGACCAGAAGGTGGAAATGAGAGAGGAAATCCACACCGAGGATTGGCATTGTGACGTAAGCAACGAGAAACTTCCAATTGAATTTACCGTTTCCAAACAATAATGTGAGGCTCTCGTAACCGTAGGTGGTTATCACAGATCCGTTGGCAGCTACCAAGCGGACGTCGGCAGATGTAGACAGACTACGTTGTGCCTTGAAGAATTTCCTTGGCAAAAGAGAACGACAAGCACACGTGTCTACCAAAAATCGCACGCCCGTTCCTGCATCCTGTAAAAAGAAAAGATTAGAAACATGGGAGGCCAACGCCATAAGCGATGGCCTACTTACACGTTTTTTGGCCACTGACAATCTTTGGCACATTTCTTCGCGGTTGCCCCGAATCTGAAGTGGTAGTAGCAAAACTGCGGCGGATGGGAGGTAGTAAGTGGCTGTAGAAGTCGTTCGTTGGGGCGCGAGCGGTTGGTGGGTGGTGGGCGGCTTTGTCGCCGCTTCGGCACGTCACGGTGTAGGCGTGTATGTCCTACGGCATTCATGTCAGCTTCGGTTGACGTTGAATAGGCATGCTCGTCGTCAGGGGTGGAGGCGTTGATGGAGGTCTTGAAGTGGCTGTCCATAAGGGCGTCGGCTTTGGTCATCAAGTCCTTTATGAGTAAACTATTGACATCGGGTATGGCAGCGCGCACAGGTTCAGGTAAACGGCTAATCCAAAGGGCACGGAGTAGGTTCACCTCACGAGGAGAGCCATCCGCGGCAGGTTGAAGGCGAGCGATACTGGTCATTTCCCTGAGGGCAAGCGAAGCCCTTTGGTCCCCCAACGGTTGTTGCGAGAGCTGAAAAAAGCTTTGCTATACGGGCGGCTGGCGACGGTGAGTACTGCTGCAGAAGGTATGATTTGAGGGCGTCATACTCTATTGGGGTGTCTCCTTGTTCACAAAGCCAGTCGGATATTTCTGGGAAGGTGTCCTCGGGTATCGCCGCGAGAACATAATCCGCTTTGGTGGTTGAGCGAATCACGCCCCTGATACGAAAGTGGACTTCAGCGCGTTGAAACCAAGCGAACGCTTCTCTGCTGGCGAAGGGTGAAAGTTTCAATGTAGCGGCCGCAGTGCCCACTGACGGAGTAGAGTCAGCCTCCGTTATAGTACCACCGATGGAGGGGCGAGGGAGGTGGGGGTGGAAGGCAGTGGGAGCGAGTCGACTTCCGGGGTCACCAATGTGACTGTGCCGAGAAAGGGTGTGAACTCAAAGGCAGATTGGAAACGACTGAGTTATATTATTCTGGAACACTCTCCTAATATACAAAACCTCAAGGCAACAGGACATAACAAGTTCACAAGACAGACAATATTCACAGCAAAACAGCAGACATGAATTTTCATGTCCGTTTGAGTGCGAGGGAAGAGCGAAGATACAAGCATATTATATACAAAAGGAATTATGTACAATTGTGTGACACACGGTTGGTACAGGAAGTTCAAGTTTTTCATTAATCAGTTTACTGTCAAAAACATCGGCCAAAAGGGTTGCCTTTTCCTTTGGACAGTGATTGACTGAGCCATCTGGTTGAAGTGAAGGAGGAACTGTTGCATCTAAACCAAAGAGTGCAGATTTAAGGGTAGACCACCATTTATGTTCCTGAGTTGTACTAGAAAGGGTTTCTTTTATGGTTAAATTGTACTCCTTTTCAGTTGAGGCATAAATTCGCTAAGCAAAAGCTCGAAGCTGAGTATAGTTGTTCTGGGTCAAATCTGATCTGTTACCCTTCCAAAGATGATAGGCCTCCTGCTTCTCCAAATAAGCACGTCTACAATCATCATTGAACCACTGTTTGTCCTTCACTCGATACCTTAGCACAAGAAAAGGGATACACCTATCAATTATGTTAAATAGATTCTCATTCAAGGGGACTACAGGATATACACTACTATATAATTATGACCAATTCAAGCACAAAAGATCATGCAAAATCCAAGTCCAGTCTTCTTGGGATTTCATATAAATTTTACAAGAGTATGATATATCAGGGACAGGATGCTCAATCTTCACAACTAATGAAATCAAGGCATGATCAGATGTCCCAACTGGAGAATCAAACTTAATAGTAATAATGCCAGGGGAGTCAGTGTATACGAGGTCCAAGCAATTAGCAGACCTGTGAGTAGCTTCATTTATGATTTGCTCACAGTCTGATTCAGAGGCAAATTCTAAAGCTCTTAAGCCATGCCGATCGGTAGGAGAGATAGAACTTAACCACTCCATATGGTGAGCATTAAAATCACCAACAAAGACAAAAGAAGCCTTTCTATCATTTTACTATATCTCAGCCATAATGGTAAGAAGACAATCGAATATAGAATTATCCATGTTTAGATTCCGGTAGATGGAACATAAATAAAAGTTGTTATGCCTGCCACAAACTTTTATTACCTGAATCTCATAACATCCACATTGAAAGCAGGACTTATGAGAAGCAGGGTACTCGGTCCTAATATACATCGTCATTCCCTTGGCCCTAGGGATGGCATCCCGTTTTAACCTTATTGGCTTCTTAAAACCAGTTATAAGGAGCTCAGATGAGTGGCTCATATTAGAAACCAAAGTTTCTGAGCACAAAAGAATATCATAGTGTTTGGACGCAACTGTAAGGTCTTGGATATTTGCATGAAGACCACGAATATTGCAATACAGAAGACGACATTGACGAAATCTAGGACGTACCGGTCCTGGATTTCACTCAATGTCTCCAGACAGCATAAGAATTAATACAAATAAAAAAGAGATTCATACTTAAAAACTAGATTAACAAGAATTATAACAAAAAATATGTACAGAATTATAAATAAAGTGATTGATGATACCCATACACTATAGTAATAAGTCGGAAAAACTGGTCAACATGGAGGAGCCGATACACCACGTAAGCCTGAATACCCTCCAGGATAGCTACTTCAACTGAAGGGAGGACAGTTCTGTGATTACACGTAAATTTATTTCTTTAACATTTTTTCACTCCTGTTAGTTTATTAAGAAACGTTCACATGATAACAAGAAGAATTCCTCTTTCTAGCAGCCCGGATATAAAATACGAGAAAAGTAGGAAATTATTTATGTTGGGAATGTGAAAAATTATCATTTTTATTATCACCCTAACTCTCTCTCTCTCTCTCTCTCTCCTCCTCTCTCTCTCTCTCCTCTCTCTCTCTCTCTCTCTCTCTCTCTCTCCTCTCTCTCTCTCTCTCTCATTATCGACGTTGAAAAAAAACGCAAACAGCAAAAACAATTTTTTGATAAAGTTCCGGATTTTGCTCTTGATAAAAAAAATACCTTTTCTTCGTTTGAGGAATTAGCAAGATTAGCTTTTTGGTTTGTTTCTCTCAAATTTACCGGAGAACCTTGCAAAGATATTCCAACCCACTTTCGGACTTTAGTAGACACTGGGTGTTTCTCCCCCCCCCCCTCTCTCTCTCTCTCTCTCTCTCTCTCTCTCTCTCTCTCTCTCTCTCTGAGAGAGAGACTTTATAACTACGTATATCTCCTCAAGAAAAATCACATTTACGAAGAGGTTATTGGTTTGATTATGATGAATGGCCGTTATGCATAAGGGTTACAGGCTTATGGAGCAAACAATTGTGGTTGTTATAAGTTTTCGTATTCAATTTAAGGCTTAAATTGAATTCTGCTGGTTTATCGGTTTTGGGATTTAAAAAAAAAAAAAAAAAAAAAAAAAAAAAAAAAAAAAAAAAAAAAAAAAAAAAAAAACCAACAAGGAGTAATAACGTCAAAAATACCTATATCCTTACTATTACTACTACTACTACTACTACTACTACTACTACTACTACTACTACTACTACTACTACTACTACTACTAATAATAATAATAATAATAATAATAATAATAATAATAATAATAATAAAAGTGAGCCTTATATTCCACTTGACTAAAGATTTTACTACTATAGCGTTTACTAAAGCTTCATGTACAATGAACTTACGAATTCCATACGTATTTTCTTTTTCGTTTCTATAAAAATCATACCTTTGGAAATTCCCTCGAATTCTTGGGATTTGTGAAAACATCTTTCCTGTTAATCCGTTGGAACTGTCTTATTTTACCATTTAAAAACAACTTTGGTCAAATTCTTCTAATTAAGATATAATAGGGGGAAAAGAATGAAAATACGAGAACCACTCTTTGAATAAAAAAGAAAAAAAAACGTATTTGAAAATTTGTTAGTTTTTCAATTCGTTTCTAAAGACAAAATTTGAACGAAAAGTTATTTTAATATACAGAGTTTCATTTCTTCTATTTGATAGAAAATGCTACTTGAAAACATGTTAGCTCAAACATTTATGATAATAGGATTTTTTTTCTTTTTTTAACATAGATTCCCCGTTAAGGGAAGTTTTTCCCTTTCATTGAAAATAGAAATAATTCATGTAGATTTATCAATTCTTTATCTGTTGCTGATTGACGAATAATTATTTGCGTCATGTTTAATTTTTTTTTTTCACTATGAACGCCCCTCGATTCCCTCTATAAATGATAACAGAAAAACTTATAATGAACTTAATTCCATCCTCAACCGGCTTGGGAATCTGAATTTTTTCAAACTTTATCAAGAGAGAGAGAGAGAGA
>NC_090734.1:102156199-102173699 GCF_036898095.1 Palaemon carinicauda
TTTATATTTATTTTGATACTTCTTCTTTTACTGTTAAACATTTTGGTATTTTCTTTCATTACCTTATCAGCAGTTTCATTTATGGTTATTATTCCTGTGGTTCTTTTTTTGTTTATCATAAATATTTGCTATTTATAACTATAAGATTTGTTTAACTGTAGTTTATCTTCTGTTCCTTTTTACTGTTTTCCATTAAGAAATGACATGATTTATTATTACTGCCTGACTTCGCTCATCCTGTATATCTCATGTCCTCGTCATCTGGATGTTCTTGAAATCATTACATGAGTAAGTGGCTTGTGGGGATGGAGCTTTTATCATAAACAAAATGAATTGGATTTGGGGCAGGAACTGTTGTAGCACGAATAGCTGGAATGATTATCCATGTATATTGCCCGGATATGCAATGTTGCTGTTCATCCTTCTCAAGTCTATATGTCCCCCAGACAACATCCAGCTAATGACTTTTCATACGTCCAGATCAGAGAGTTCCAAAAAGGTTTTATTTCAACATAATCAAATCATTAGCAAATTTCCGGCTTACACAGCATTGTTACATAGGTCCAATATACATAGTTGAGAGCTGGTTTCCAGTCATAGTAGTATCATCGCTCGACTTGGGAGTTCCACGGATAGTGGGATGGGTGATGCATGGAGTCTATAATATTATTATTATATTATTATATAAGCCCATTATTATAATAACCCAATGAGGAAAGGAAACAATGATATAAGTAAGTCACAGGAAAAGTATTGAATAATTGAAATAAGATATTACAAGAATAGTAACAACATTAAAATAAACCTTCCATATATAAACTTAAAACTTAAAAAGAAAGAAAAAAATAAAACAAGGTGAAGAGAAATAAGAGATAATAGAGTAGTCATCGTCTATATATTGGACTTGAGTGTATATGCTCAATGCTCCTGACATTCATTAGTGACCTTCAAACTTTCAAATAACATCATTTTTGTCTATCGGTTAAAGATGATAACATCATCTTGCCCTAGTGATTTTTTTATCCTATATTCACTACATTTATATACTTGAGAGATTGAGTAAGCAAATGGGACGCCCTTCCACACGGATAAGAAAATTCTCATAGGGCTATAGCATAGTCACCGTATCTGATAATGAGTGCTATGACGTCATAAATAAGGCATTCGTTAGAAACTCTGACTACACTGTAACAGACGTTGTATTACCAGTTAGGTTAATATTGTTTTCCTTCGCCATGACGTTAAAATGCTCTTTTTCTATGGTAAATATAATGCTCCAAGAACACATGAGCGTCGATATAGAGGGGACCTACGGGTCATTCTTTGCTGAAAAAACTAGAGTCATACCCTCAGAGAGTGGTGCCTATTAGTTATCATGTTTGAATAGGATTTATGGTCTTGAACACACCTAAGGGCTTCTTCACTTAAGGACTCTTCATAGTTTCTTTAAATATGAACATATTCAGAAACATATAAAAACCAGAAAATTTAAAATTATCTTCAAAAAATTGAAACTTTTACATTGAATTTCAAATCTGGGATCTTAGGATTATAAGGAC
Organism: Palaemon carinicauda; assembly: GCF_036898095.1. Taxonomy (NCBI): domain Eukaryota; kingdom Metazoa; phylum Arthropoda; class Malacostraca; order Decapoda; family Palaemonidae; genus Palaemon; species Palaemon carinicauda. The sequence goes on from NC_090734.1 coordinate 102,157,759, forward strand.
GTTTGTAATGGCTTATTTCATAGCATATACATTTTTCTTACTTTGACATAGGATTTAGGGTTTTGAAAATCTATGATGATGACCGCTGAGTGATCCTCCATAATTTCTGTAAAAATGGTCTGCAAACTTTTGAATAGGGCAAGACAAGAAGAACAACAAGAACAATATCAACAACTCGGATAGCTCATATACACCGGTAATAAGAGGGTGATACAAAATCAAGGATTGGAATGGTTTATTGAATTTGGGCTTTAGGCCAAGCACTTGGACAGCAAAGGCCATTCAGCACTTTGAAAGGAAGAATAAGCTCGACAGAGGGAATGGCAATAGTGAAGAACACATAAAAGTATGGGATTATTGAGGAAAAAAAAATGTTACAGCCCGGGCCAGAAGGGATGCTGCAAAGACACTTAGATAGTGCATACATTATACCGTGTAAGGTGCAATAGTGTCATTATTCTCCGTATAAAGTTATAAATGCTGTGTGGAGTAAACCAAATTTTAAAAATCAAATACATTAAAAGTAAGCTCAGATCATGGAATAATTGAAATTCCCTCTCAAATACAAACTATGATGATAGAGGATGACTAAGGTGATAATTCTTGAAATAAAAATCACGATGTTAAAAGACAACATAAACTTACTCCTTTATATTTTAAATCATTAAAAAATGGAGTTTCTTTTAGAAGGTTTATAACAATAGTCACATCCATATCATCAATTAAGCAATATCGCCTTTCAAGTGTTCAAGCCTGGTGCAGTGCACCAGTTGAATGCTCAAAAGATAAAGAACTCACATTCAACCCTTATTGGATCACACCACTTCCTTCTCAAAGATATTTGTGCCTTGGCCGACTATATCCAATCGTCAGCCTACACAATGCATTCCTCTCAAGAGCTTGCCTATGACATGTTTAGTTTATTAAAATACTCCCCAAAAATACATCATTTAATCATGCCCGCAAATCTTTCTTTACCATTAGTAACAATATTACTAACAATGGGATTTAATTCCTGTGCTCTGCTTGGAACAACCGGGTTCAATTCCCATTAATGGCTATCGTGGGATTAGGTAATTGAATTTTAGGATATAAAAAATTATTCTTTGGGTAGGTGTAAGTAGTGTGGAATGACCTCTAAAGATCCTAGCATTTGACATTATGGTCTAAATGATACATGGACTACTACTAACAATGTGAGCCTGTGCAAATCAAATTAGGCTTCCAATGGAATAGATTAATGAACAATCCTTTTTCAGAGAGTCAAGCTTTATAACAGAAGACTAGCAGTGCCCATTTAATGCAATTTTGAAAAAGGAAAAAATCATATATCTTAGCATTTTTTTTAATGAGTCTTTGGAAAAAAAATAAGATCCAGAGATAGGTTTTTTATGGTATGCTACACAATTCAGCATCCACTGTCATAAAATACGTCCTGTTGCTATTTATTGATCCACCATCCCGTCTAATTCACCCCGACTACAAGTAGAAAGGCGAGAGAAATACAACAGGACAGAAGAGAAGGAAAAGAGGAGGAAAGAACAAAACCTCTGTAATATTTATCTACATGGAAAAAAATAAACAGCTCCATAACATACTCATAAAAGTTAACAATTACTACAGCAGAGTTAGGTAGTTGAATATTAGACTGGTCTTGCGCTCCCAGACACCTGTCATCCAGAAAGGGGTGATATAGAAATCTCTCTTAAACACCCAGACATCAATCAATTTTTAGGAGTGACTGTACCACCACCGTGTCACACAAGTGTAAATAGTAACGACATTTCTCTTTTTTTGTATATAGTATCCTTTGTATCTTCACCGGGACCTTGTCTGTATATATACTCGATGTGTTGTAATAAAGTTACTCAGTTCCTTTCATCTCGCTTTTGAGTCACAACTTACTCCTGGCTCGTCACATTGGTGACCCTGGAAGTTGACTCGCTCCTCTCACCTTCCCCCACCTCACTGTTACTATGGCCGCCACATTGAAACTTTCGTCGTTCGCCAGTGGAGAGGCGTTTGTTTAGTTTCAGCAAGCAGAAGTCCAGTTCTGCATCAAGGGCGTGACTCGCTTAACCGCCAAAGCAGATTATGTTCTCACAGCAATACACGAGGACACCTTCCCAACTGGCTTTATGAACAAGGAGACACCCCAATAGCATATAACACCCTCAAAACATACCTTTTGCAGCAGTACTGGCCGTCGCCAGCCGCCCATACAGCAAAGTTTTTCAGCTCTCTCTACAACCATTGGAGGACCAAAAGGCTTTGCTCGCCCACAGGGAAAAGACCAGTAGTATTTGCCTGCATCCTGCCTCAGACAGCTCTCCTCGTGAGGTGAACCTACTTCGTTCCCTTTGCGTACGCCTTTTTACCCGAACTTATACGCGCTGCCATACCCAATGTTGATAGTTTACCCCTAAAGCAGTTGATGACCGAAACAGACGTCCTTACGGACAGCCACTTCACGACCTTCAAGACCTCCATCAATGCCTCCAATCCTGACAAAGAGGACCCCTATTCAACGTCAACCGAAGCTGAAGTGAATGCTGTAGGACACACACACCTACCCCAAAGACGTGCCAGAGCGGCGTCAAAGCCACCCATCACCCACCACTAGCTCTCGCCCCAACCAACAACTTCTACAGCCACTTGGTGCCGCCCATCGACCGCAGCTTTGCTACTACCACTCCAGATTCGGAGCTGCCCCGAAGAAATGTGCCAAGGATTGTCAGTGGCCAAAAAAAGTGTAAGTAAGCCATCACTCGTGGCGGTGGCCTCCTGTTTATCTAATCTTTTCTTTTTACATGATGCAACAAGGGCTGTGAGATTTTTAGTAGAGATTGGTGCTTGTTGTTCTCTTTTGCCAAAGGAACTCTTCAGGACATGAGGTAGTCTGTCTAAGTCTACCGACGTCTGCCTGGTAGCTGCCAACTGATCTGCAATACCCACCTACGGTTATGAGAACCTCATATTATCGCTTGGAAACAGTAAATTTAATTGGAAGTTTCTTGCTGCTGACATCACATTGTCAATCTTTGGTGTAGATTTCCTCTCTCATTTCCACCTTCTGGTCGATGTCGCCCACCGACGATTGGTAAACGCAGACTCGTACTTGTCGATTCCTCTTCAACCCACCCCCTCCAACCTCGCTCTCCATATCAGCACGCCCACGGATGCCTGCCCCTACCTCTCACATTATACCCGGAGGTTTTCCATCCAGACCTTTGCCAAACGCTGACGGCTCCTGCCAAACATGGTATTTATCACCATATTAAGAAGACCCGACCCCCAGTCTTTGCCAAATTCAGACGTCTGGCACTGGATCGATTGGCAGCCGCCAAATAGACGTTTGCCAAAATGGAAGATATGGGCCTTTGTCAAAAGGCCTCCAGCCGCTGGTCGTCACCCTTACACATCGACCTGAAGAGATACGGCTCACTCTGTCCATGTTGGGATTACAGGCGTGTGAACATACAAATAAAACCGGATCACTACCCCCTCCTAAACATCGCCGACATGAGGTCCTACCGGCACAAAGCGAAGGTTTTCTCCATGATCGACCTCCTGAAGCAGTACTACCAGGTGCGTATGAACCCAGAAGACATCCCCAAAACCACTATTGTTATGTATTATTGTAATAATGTACTATATTATTTCAAATGTTGCAGGTATTGCGCAACATTGCATCATATTGCATGAATAAGACATGTTATGTTTTATACATAAGAGTAATGATTTGTTTTGGTATTAGGATTCAAACATTTGTTGGTTACCTCAGAGATAGGATGTGATTCTTTATGATTTTGTACTGGAGTAAGATTTAAGTCTTTTCAGAGCGATGCTCTTTTGTTTAGCAATGTTTTGGTTTGTCAGATTGTGTAAGACGCTCCATATACTCTTGGGAGTTGGCTGTCACAGAGTACACAGTACAATGTAGTCTTTTATACAATAAATGTATTTTTTAGAATACCAACGTCTTATTATCCATCAAGCCCACATTGACGACATCAGATGGGATCAGCTGAGAAATAATTACTAACAATTGTTCATCTATGTTCCAGGTAATTATTATGGTTAATAGAACTTCTTACCAAAGTACAACAGTACAAATTGACGACATCAGATGGGATCAGCTGAGAAATAATTACTAACAATTGTTCATCTACGTTCCAGGTAATTATTATGGTTAATAGAACTTCCTACCAAAGTACAACATTACAAATTGGCGACGTTTAGGACGACGGACAAAGCAGGGAGAATCATTGGACCCTATGCACAAGGACGGCCAGCACAAGAGAAGTTCCGTTTTTACAGCAGGGGACAAGAGTAAAATCACCCAATGAAGATTTTACCAGCAGCAGAATAGGAATTTCATCAAATACACAAAAGGGTGAAATTTAAAGTTGGGTAGGTAGGAAGTACACTTGTGACTGCAGAACAGTAGCTTAACCTACCACAGTTATTAAGGTAAGCAAACAAAATGCCTTTTAATATCGAACACCCACTAGGTTTCAGCATCACTGCTGAGCCTAATTCTGTTGCAACACGATGGCAACAGTGGTGTGAGGAATTTAAGATTTATTTAGAAGCATTAGGGAACATGAAGGATGCCCAAAAGAAGGCATTATTACTTCATACAGCAGGTAGGGAAGTTCGGGAAGTGTTTAAGATTTTGCAGCCTACAGATGACACAAGTGAAGCTGCAATTAAGGCTCTTACCACATATTTTGCTCCTCAGGTCAATAAAATTTTTGAAAGATACCAGTTTTCAGCGCAGGCTTATCAGAAAGAAAATGAAAGTATAGATGCATTTGTGACTAGACTAAAGAATTTAGCCGTTTCATGTGAATTTCTAGAGTTAGAAAATGTTATCATAGATCAAGTAATTGCACATTGCACATCAGAAGAGCTAAGAAAGAAATTATTGCAAGATAAAGATTTAACATTAGAAAAGGTATTGATAACAGGCAGAGCTTTAGAAACATCAAATAGGCAAAGTAACATAATAAGTAGTTCTACAAGCAATAAAATGGAAAATTCTAAAATTAATACAGTAGGTTCTTAGTGGAAAACCATTGAGAATCAGAGAAGGAATATGACAAAGCCTAGTCATAGAAAAGTGCCTAACACTAATGTTCATAAATATCAGAATCAGGCTTATACACAGAAACAACAGGAAAAACCAAAGTGTTTTAGGTGTGGTAAAACTGATCATCTTGCATACGAAGCAAAGAAATGCCCTGCTACTGGACAGACATGCCAGAATTGCAGAAAGCTGGGTCATTTTGCAACTGCTTGTAGATTCCCTAAACAGTACGCAAAGAAAATAAATGCTACAGTTGATACTATGGGTTAAGAGAATAATGAGGAAAATGTTCATGATAATCAGGTTAGTTCAGAAACTGATTTTGCGTTTCGCATAAACTCAGTCAACAAAGGTGCAAAGAAACATATCATGGTAGAAGTAATCATAAATGGTAAACCAATTTTGATGCAAGTTGACACAGCAGCCGATGTATCAAATATGTCTGAGAAAATGGCTAAAAGCATTCCTAATTTGTTATTAGAAGGTACAAATAGAATTTGGAAAAGTTATAATGGTTTTGATATTCAGGTAATAGTTGCTTCGAACGTAGCAGTACAGTACAAAGAACAGAAATTAGAGAGAATGCCATTAACAGTAGTAAAAGGTAATGGACAAACTTTGCTAGGTTTAGATTGGCTACAGTATTTGAAGTTAGATTGGCCTAGTATTTTGAAGGTTGCAGGTAGACAAGATGAAAACAAAAATGAAATATCTATGGATAATATCATATCAGACTTTCAAGACGTATTTGAAGATAGAATAGGTACAGTAAAGAACGCAAAGGCAATTTTAGTTTTGAAACCTGACAGTTCTCATAGATTTTTTGCTCCGAGACCAGTACCGTATGCATTTAAATGTGCAGTTGAAACAGAAATCAGGAGATTAGAAAGTGAAGGTTCTTGGGAAAAGGTTACATATTCAGATTGAGCTACACCATTAGTTCCTATTGTGAAGGAAAGTGGACAGGTTATATTATGTGGAGATTACAAAGTAACGTTAAATCCACAACTGCAAGTAGCTCAACATCCCTTACCAAATCCGAAAGACATGTTTGCAACTATGTCAGGATGCAGTGTTTTTTTCTAAATTAGATTTAAGACAAGCATTTCAACAGCTTCCCATGGATGAAACTTCACAAGAATCATGTACAGTAAATATATCATTAGGTTTGTTTAGGCCAAAGAGATTACCTTATTGAGTTGCAAGTAGTCCAGCTATATGGCAACAAACTATGGATAAGATTTTTTCAGGAATGCAAGGAGTATTCATTTTTATAGATGATATTTTAATTGCGGGTAAAGACACAAGAGAACATAGAGAGAGATTGCGAACAGTTCTGAAGAAGTTGAAGGAACATAATAGAGTAAATAAGAACAAATGTATTTTAGAAGTTGATTCAGTGGAATACTTAGGTTTTGTAATAAATGGCAAGGGTATTCACAAAACTAAAGGGAAGATTAGAGCTGTACAATCAACAAAAGTGCCAGAAAATTTTAAGGAATTACAATCATTTCTAGGTTTAGTAACATTTTATGTGAATTTCATTCAGAATTTGTCTACAATTGCACATCCATTGTATAATCTGTTGAATAAGGGTGTAGAATGGAAGTGGACAAAAGAGTGTCAGGAATCTTTTGAAAGAATCAAGCAGGAAATAACATCACCTACATTCTTAGTACATTATCAAATGGATTTACCAGTTAAATTAGTATGTGATGCATCAAACATAGGTTTAGGTGCAGTATTATCTCATGTGATGCCAGATGGAACAGAAAAACCAATTGCATTCACTTCTAGAGTATTGAACAAGGCAGAAAGGAATTACTCTCAAATAGAAAAGGAAGGTTTAGCATTAGTTTATGGAATTAAAAATTACCATATGTATCTTTATGGTAGGAAAAAGTTCACAGTTGTTACAGATCATAAACCTTTATCAGCAATATTGGGTCCAAAAGCAAGTTTACCTACGTTGGTGGCCGCAAGACTACAACGCTGGGCAGTTACGTTAGCAGCGTACCACTATGATATAGAATACCGTCCAACATCAAATATGGGTAATGCAGATGCTTTATGCAGATTACCCGTAGACAAAGCTCCAGAGAAGTATGATGACAGTGTTCTGTTAATTTCTGTATATGATGTACCAATAACTGCATAAAATGTAGCACACAGTACCAAGCAAGACCCAGTACTTAGTAAGGTTTTGGAGAGTTTAATGACAGGTAGGGACTTATGTGGAAAGGAGGAAAATTGTAAACCGTATAAGGATATATGGTATGAACTGAGTGTGACACAAGGAATAGTGATGAGAGGTTCCAGGGTAGTTATTCCTAATTCACTGAGAAATAAGGTTTTGTCTGAAATACATGCTGATCACCAAGGTATTGTAAGATCAAAGTCAATTGCGAGAACTTTTGTATGGTGGCCAGGTGTAGATAAAGATGTGGAATGTTATATAAAGAATTGTATGAATTGTGTTATGCAACAGAACAATCCTCAATTTGCTAGAATGCACCCGTGGGAGTTACCCAGGTATCCATGGCAAAGAGTGCATATAGATTTTGCAGGTCCTTTTTTTAATTATTTGTTTTTGATAGTAGTAGATGCTTACAGTAAGTGGCCAGAAATTATCCCAATGAAGACAACAACGTCTAACGCCACAATAAAAGAGTTAATGCAAATTTTTTCAACGCATGGTATTCCAGAAAGAATTGTTACAGATAATGGTCCACAGTTTACCTCAAGAGTTTAAAGAATTTTGTAATGTCAATGGTATAAAGCATACATTTTCAGCTACATATCATCCATCCACTAATGGAGAGGCTGAAAGATTTGTTCAAACGTTTAAACACAATATGAAGTGTAGAAAAGCAAATTCAGGTAATATATTTTTGCATGTGTCAAAATTTTTATTGTCTTATAGAACAACGCCGCACAGCACAACAGGCGTGGCACCCTCAAATTTGTTGATGGGGAGGAGGATAAGGTGTAAGTTAGATTTGTTGTATCCAAGTTTGCAAAGTGATTTAGAAGATAAAGGGTATAAACAAGTAGCAAAGCTTCCTAATGTAAGACATTTTTTACCTTTGTCTGATGTCATGGTAAGATCGTACAACACTCCAGAGAAGTGGGTACCAGGAGAGATTGTAAGAGAGATAGGAAATTTACATTATGATGTTCGTGTTGGTGATAATGTTGTAAAACGTCATGTTGATCAATTACAGCCGTTAAACAGAAAGACAGTAGAGCATGTGAATGTTAGAGATGAGAAACTTAAAGAAGTAGTTAGATCAAATGAGTCAAGTATTAACCAAGATGGTCCAACATCCCATGTATATTCAGAACCAATTCATGCACCAGTACAAGATGAGGTTAAAGTGCTTCCTAATAGGATTAACAGAGGAAAGCCCCCTGAGAGATTAGATTTGTGAAGATTTTTACAATGTCAAGTTAAGGGGGAGGAGACTGTTATGTATTATTGTAATAATGTACTATATTATTTCAAGTGTTGCAGGTATTGCGCAGCATTGCATCATATTGCATGAATAAGACATGTTATGCTTCATACATAAGAGTAATGATTTGTTTTGGTAATAGGATTCAAACATTTGTTGGTTACCTCAGAGATAGGATGTGATTCTTTATGATTTTGTACTGGAGTAGGATTTAAGTCTTTTCAGAGCGATGCTCTTTTGTTTAGCAATGTTTTGGTTTGTCAGATTGTGTAAGACGCTCCATACACACTTGGGAGTTGGCTGTCACAGAGTGCACAGTACAATGTAGTCTTTTATACAATAAATGTATTTTTTAGAATACCAACGTCTTATTATCCATCAAGCCCACATTGACGACATCAGATGGGATCAGCTGAGAAATAATTACTAACAATTGTTCATCTATGTTCCAGGTAATTATTATGGTTAATAGAACTTCCTACCAAAGTACAACATTACAGCTATCACCACTATCTTCGGTACATACACCTTTAATTACTCCTGTTTTGGCCTTCGTAATGCTGGAACCACTTTTGAACGTCTCATGGCTGGCATCTTAAGGAACCTCCTCTTTTGTGTATGCTACGTGGATGACATACTTGTGTTCTATTCCTCGAAAGAGGAACACTTCCGTCACCTATGCATCTTGCTCGACTGCCTGCAATAAAATGGCCTTGTTGTCCGGTACGACAAGTGTACATTTGGCGCCAACGAAGTGTCGTTCTTAGGGCACCGAATCACTCCTGAAGGAGTCCATCCCCTCCCTGAGAAGGTAGCAGCCATTCAGAACATTCCCACGCCATCAACCGTTAAAGCAGTGCAGGAATTTTCGGGCATGATCAACTATTATCACCATTTTCTGCCAGCCATTGCCACCATTCTTGCTCTCCTCTGCGCCTCCCTCAAGGGCAAGCCAAAAGTCCTGAAGTTGGGTCACCTTCAAGAAGCGCCCTTCCGCAGCTCAAAGAATGCACTATCAACCGCTGCTGCTCTTATTTTTCCCGTCTCACATGCCCCTCTCCTTCTCTCCACCAATGCCAGGGACGTCACTATTTGTGCAGTACAGTACGCGAACAGGTGGTCAATGGCTCGCCCGGCCCATTGGCTTTCTTCAGCAGAAAACTGTCCAAGGCAGAATCGGTAATTGTTGGCGGTGCACTTGGTTGTCCATCACTTTCGCTATTTCTTAGGTATGCCCTTTGTCATTCACACAGAGCACATCCCTTTGGTGCACGTCTTCACTCGGCAGTCTGATGACTGGTCCGCCCGAGAACGCCGACATCGCTCCGCCGTGCGACATCTCTCCGCCGGGGCTGAATATAATTGCACCCTTCGACACGTCTCTGAGAAAATTAATCTCATTGCCGATGCCCTGTCAAGAAACACCCTTGGCCGTCGTTCAACTGAGATTGGATTACAATGCCTTGGCTGAAGCTCAACGATAGAATCCAAAGGATCAAGCATGTAGGATATCCTACACATCCCTCCGTTGGGAAGACATCCCCCTCGAAGACTCCAACACCACCCTCCTCTGTGACGTCAGTACTGGTAGAGCAGGACAGTGGATTACTGGTCCCCTGCGCCGACAGGTGTTTGATTTCATTCATGGCCTTTCATATCCCTCGCACTGCTCGACTGCACAGCTGCTGAAGACAAAGTTCATTTGGCATGGTAATACCAAGGATGCTAATGATTAGGTCAGCACCTGTACTCCTTGCCAAACTTCCAAAGTGCATCAACACACGGATTCATGAGTGAGCACCTTTCCTCAAGCTCAGCGTCGTTTCGCCCATATTCACGTCAACGTTGTAGGCCCTCTACCCACATCACAAGTACATTGTTACTTCTGATAGGGGTACCACTTTCACCTCTCAACTGTGTACATCACTAGCGAATCTCCTGGGCATCACCCTACATAAGACAACTGCCTACAACCCCGCTGACAATGGAATGGTAGAAAGTTTTCATCGCACCCTTAACCCTGGATAGGTACGATGGGTCGTTCGCGACCCCGAGCGTCAAAAAAAAACAGGTTTTTCTCACGTGACTCACCCCCATGACTGAATTTGTGGGTGATCGACCTGCAGGAGGTGTCTCCCCTACACGCTCTAGTAGTGTCCAGATGTGCATTGCTGTAGCTGTACTCCTTCCCCGATTTCTGAGACGCGTCGGGGTCGAGCGCGACCGAGTTTACCCTTCTAAGGTAATTTGCATAATTATCAAAGTTATTACGTATTATGAAATTGTCGTAGAATGGTTCAACTTGTATAGGTTATCAGTTGTGGAAAGTCTTGGTGGATTGTTTGGCTACCATGTGCATGATTTTTTTTTTAGTTAAAATGTCGTTCATCACCACGAGGACCATTTTACCGCGAGTGCCCCTTTTTCCTTTTTTTTCATTTTTTTGCCAAGTCATTTTTCCGTAAGATATTGCCAAATAGTGTCGTAAAACTTTTGCTTGTTTAGTGTTGGAAAGTGTGTCTAGATGATCTGGCTACCCATGCGTGACTTTGTTTTTGTCAGATACGACGTAGTTATTGGTATATTGGGTATTTAACTGCGGTTACCAATTTCTGTTTTTTTTCAATATTTGTAAAATTTACTACGTAGTAAGGAATTGCCGTATATTATTCATTTTTTTTTCATGTTTATGTGTTAGAAAGTGTGCCTTGATGGTTGGGCTAACACGTGCATGTCTTTTTTTTTATCTGAGATGCCGTATATTAGAATGTCGGGCATTTTACCGCGAGTTCCCCTTTTTAATTTTTTTTCATTTTTTTGCCAAGTCATTTTTCCGTAAGATATTGCCAAATAGTGTCGTAAAACTTTTGCTTTTTTAGTGTTGGAAAGTGTGTCTAGATGATCTGGCTACCCATGCGTGATTTTGTTTTTGTCAGATACGACGTAGTTATTGGTATATTGGGTATTTAACTGCGGTTGCCAATTTCTGTTTTTTTTTCAATATTTGTAAAAATTTACTACGTAGTAAGGAATTGCCGTATATTATTGATTTTTTTTTCATGTTTATGTGTTAGAAAGTGTGCCTTGATGGTTGGGCTAACACGTGAATGTCTTTTTTTTTATCTGAGATGCCGTATATTAGAATGTTGGGCGTTTTTCCGCGAGTGCCCCTTTTTATTTGTTTTGCATTTTTTTGCTTAGTCATGTTACCGTAAGGAATTGGAAAGTAGTGTCGCAAAACTTATATTTTTATAGTGTTGGAAAGTGTTTCTAGATGATCTGGTTACCCATGCCTTTTTTTTTTTTTAGCTAGATATGGCGTATATATAAGTATGTGTTCGATTTTCCTGTGATTGCCATTTTTTAGTTTTTTCCCATTTCTTTCAAAATTACTACGTACTAAGGAACTATCACAGAGTAATGATTCATTTATATGTTTATTTGTCGGAAAATGTGCATTGATGGTTTGCCTAGCACGTGGCTGAAATTTTTTTTTTTCTGAAATGTCGTATATTAGAATGGCCATTTTTCCACGAGTGCCCTTTTTTATTTGTTTTGCATTTTTTTGCTTAGTCATGTTACCGTAAGGAATTGGCAAGTAGTGTCGCAAAACTTATAATTTCATAGTGTTGGAAAGTGTTTCTAGATGATCTGGCTACCCATGCCTATCTTTTTTTTTTAGCCAGATATGGCGTATATATAGGTATGTGTTCGATTTTCCTGTGATTGCCATTTTTTCGTTTTTTCCCATTTCTTTCAAAATTACTACGTACTAAGGAACTATCACAGAGTAATGATTCATTTAGATGTTTATTTGTCGGAAAATGTGCCTTGATCGTTTGCCTAGCACGTGGCTGAATTTTTTTTTTCTGAAATGCCGTATATTAGAATGTTAGCCATTTTTCCGCGAGTGCCCCTTTTTATTTGTTTTGCATTTTTTTGCTTAGTCATGTTACCGTAAGGAATTGGCAAGTAGTGTCGCAAAACTTATATTTTTATAGTGTTGGAAAGTGTTTCTAGATGATCTGGCTACCCATGCCTTTCTTTTTTTTAGCCAGATATGGCGTATATATTTAGGTATGTGTTCGATTTTCCGGTGATTGCCATTTTTTCGTTTTTTCCCAATTCTTTCAAAATTACTACGTACTAAAGAACTATCATAGAGTAATGATTCCTCTAGATGTTTATTTGTCGGAAAATTTTGTTTACTTCTTTTTTGATTGAATATCATCAAATTTTTTTAGCTAAAATATTATATTGTTTAACATTTTTTTTTCGATTTTATTTCCCTTCAAAAAAATTTTTTTGGGTCAGAATTTTAATTTTATAGTCGTAAAATAATCGACTATTATCCAGCAACCCACCATACAATTTTTATGCATATCCAATAATAATTAGATTAGTAAATAACACCTTGAAATTGACATACCCTTCCTACATTTCAAGTGGCAGATTAGGGAGTCTGAGGCAGTGTGGTTGGCGGCCATTTTGTGGGCATATCCGAAGCGTAAGTTGCCCTATCTATATATATTCTTGTTCCCTATAGAATTTGTGATATTTTGGTATATTTTTACCTGCATAAATATCATATTATATATTAAATATATGTATTTTTTTACGAAATTTCTAAGTACTCAAAAAATTACATTTAGATATGGCCCCTGATATGAATGTAATTTACAAAATAATGAAGATTTTTTTACATAATTCTATTTTAGGATAACATATGTTTATTCCCTAAAAAAATTAGCCACTTCCTATTTCATTTGGGTACCCAAAAAAATTCATGAAATTTGGACAAATTTTTTTGGCTAAAAAAATTACCCTTTTTTTCTCATTTCAGATCTTCACCTCCATGGGTCTGACTTCATCCAAAATACATCAAGATGTGTCCTAAACATTCAAGAATCAATTCCTAAAAGGATTTGTGTATATATGTATAAACTTTTTTTTTATGAATTTTTATGTCAGGTCTTTTTTTTCTACTTAATTTTTTAAAATATTTATAATAAATAATTTTTCTGCAGATGAGTAGTATTTATCTTTACAGTTGTTTTAAGCATTCATTGAAGTTTTTTTTAGCAAAAGAAAAAAGGAGGTTACTGCAAAAACTGATTTTTCAAGAATTTTTTTTGGCGTCGGGGTCGTTCGCGTCCGAGTATACCCTTAAAGGGGTGTCCGAGGAGCGTACCTATCCAGGGTTAAAGTAGCTTTGATGTCCCGCTGCAAGGACTCCAACTAGTTTATTCAGCTTCCCTAGGTCCTCCTGGAACTAAGGACCACCCCTAAAGACGTCCTGGATGTCTCGGCAGCTGAAATGGTGTATGGTGACCCGTTGGTCGTCCCTGCCAAATTTTTTCCTTCTGCAACATCGTCCGACGATTTCCAGCGCATACGTCACGTCATGGTAAAATTTACCCCATGTTGCTAGACTTACATGCACCCAGAGAAGCATCACATACCGACAGACTTGCCCATTACACGGGCCCTTTCATTGTGACCCGACGCAGTTAGGATGCATTCCTACTTAACATTCATGGCAAAGAAGACTAGGCCTCCATTGATCGTCTAAAACCTGCTTATATCCTGCCAGATGACTCACCTACAGTTCATCTCTCTAGAGCAGGATGCCCTATTCAACTTATAGATTATGTCATTTTTTGGGGGGAGAGAGCTATATACCACTCGTATGTCACACGAGCGTACATAGTAATGACATTTCTCTTTTTTTGTATATAGTAACCTTTGTATCTTCGCTCTTCCCTCGTACTGACGGCAACTTGTTTCAGCGTGTCTGCATATCCCATTGTTAACTGTTAACAGAACCAGTTGCTGGTTTGACAAGAAATAGCATGTCTGTATTTTGTGACCTTCTTACTGGGACCTTGTGTGTACATATACTCGATGTGTCGTAATAAAGTTACTCAGTGGCTTTCATCTCGCTTTTGAGTCACAACCTACTCTTGGCTCATCACAGGGAACGGTTGATGGAGGTAGTTCTAAATGACCTGGAACTGACATGTCAACATAGTCAATCAAAGAAAAGTTCGTGATGTCAGCGTACATTTGGTAAATATTCAAGATATATACTAAATTAAAATTTGAGAGAGAGAGAGCCTTATGCCTTATTGCCTTATTGCCTTATTTTTTGTTTGGGTTCCCCCAGGTCCCTCAGTGTGAGGCACCTCGTATATCCACCAGAGAGTTGCTAAGGCATCTTCTGGTGTATTTTGCATCTTCCAGTCTTGGATGGTCTGGGATGCATCTTAGGTATTTATCGAGCTTATTCTTAAACACATCTACGCTCACTCCTGATATGTTTCTTAGATGAAGTGGCAGCACATTAAATAGTCGCTGCATTATCGATGCTGGTGCATAGTGGATTAATGTCCTGTGCGCCTTTCTTAGTTTACCTGGAAAATTTTTTTGGCACTATTAATCTACCTCGGCTTGCTCTTTCTGATATTTTAAGCTCCATGATGTTTTCAGTAATTCCTTCTATTTACTTCCATGCTTGTATTATCATGTAGCGTTCTCTTCTCCTTTCTAGACTGTATAGTTTTAAAATTTGCAGACTTTCCCAGTAGTCAAGGTCCTTAACTTCTTCTATTCTAGCAGTATAGGACCTTTGTGCACTCTCTATTTGCGCAATATCCTTTTGGTAGTGTGGATACCATATCACATTGCAGTACTCGAGTGTACTACGTACATAAGTTTTGTAAAGCATAATCATGTGTTCAGCTTTTCTTGTTTTAAAGTGTCTGAATAACATTTCCATTTTTGCTATACATTTAGCCAATAGTATTGCTATTTGGTCGTTGCATAACATATTCCTATTTAACATTACACAAAGGTCTTTAATTGCTTCCTTGTTTGTGATTGTCTCATTATTAGGTCTCTTGTATGCATACACCATTCCTTCTCTGTTTCCATAATTTATTGATTCGAATTTATCGGAGTTAAATACCATCCTATTTATATCCGCCCATTCATATATTTTGTTTAGATCTCTATGTAGTGAGTTCCTATCTTCATAACGAGTAATTTCTCAACTTATTCTTGTGTCATCGGCAAAACTTCTCACTACGGAGTTTTCAACATCACAGTGTATGTGTGAGATCATAATAACAAACAGGAGTGCAGCTAATACCGTACCTTGTGGCACAACAGATATTACCTGGGCTTCATCTGATTTCTCGTCATTTGCAACCACTATCTGTTTTCTGTTTTGCAGGAATTCTTTTACCCATTTTCCTATCTTTCCCACAATATCATGCTTTCTCATTTTTTTTCTCCAATATGTTATGGTCTACCTTGTCAAAGGCTTTTGCAAAATCTAGATAGATCACATCTGTGTCTTTTTCATTTATCATATTTTTGTATATGTTTTCATA
>NC_090734.1:102178699-102221199 GCF_036898095.1 Palaemon carinicauda
CAAAAATTCAATAATGCTGTTAAGAAAAGACCATTCCACTCCAAATTGGTTGATTTTGATAACATGGGCCCCATGATTACCACGGACAAATGCAGCATTAAAATCAAGGTGAACCATACAATCCTCCTGACCACAATTAAGGGATTTCTGTAAAACATTGGACATTTTG
This sequence comes from Palaemon carinicauda, assembly GCF_036898095.1. Classification (NCBI taxonomy): domain Eukaryota; kingdom Metazoa; phylum Arthropoda; class Malacostraca; order Decapoda; family Palaemonidae; genus Palaemon; species Palaemon carinicauda. The sequence goes on from NC_090734.1 coordinate 102,178,869, forward strand.
AGAAAGGCATCACATGCTCCAAGGTCATTATGAAAGCCAAATTACAAACTAGGGAACAGTATATTACCATCAACATATCTATTTATACGTTATGACAAAAGACGTTCAAAAACTTTAGATAATATGGGAGTTAGGTAAAGTGGGCAGTGATCATCAGGGATAAAGTTACCACCAAACAAATTTACCTGACGGAGGAACATTACCATTTCTCCAACAAGTGTAAAAAGAACATCTTCTTGGTAACTTATGGAAAATAACAGACAACAGAGTAGGCAATATATCAGCGGTCTTAATTCGAAACAAAGGAAATTCCTTATGGGTCTACACCTCCATAAGCATCAAGGTCTATCAAGAGTTTTTTTAATTTTTCAAAACCCAAAAGCTAAACTATTTAGTCTAATATCAGGAAAACATGAATGAAGTAGATGAATTGAAATTCATTCTCTCTCTCTCTCTCTCTCTCTCTCTCTCTCTCTCTCTCTCTCTCTCTCTCTCTAATAATAGGACTTCACTTGTAGTTTCAAAATATCGATACAATTGTAGTAATTCACATGTGTGATTGAAATTCATCGTCACTAGTCTCATTGAAATGAATGACAATTTTCTCTCTCTCTCTCTCTCTCTCTCTCTCTCTCTCTCTCTCTCTCTCGTGGTGATGATATTCTGAAATATTCACTCATACTCATTGAAACACAAGAATTGTTTATGTAATGGATTTGTATACATACATACATACATACAGATTTACATACTGCCCATTCCTACATTCATAAACACAAACATAAATAAATACTTATTTTTAGAAATATCTATATTTATATAAAGCACCATTTCATCTGAAAACTAAGCAGTTCCATTTCCATTCAAATGGATTTCTTTTTCAAAATATTCGGGAACCAAAAACTATCTTGTTTTGATGCTGAATTAAAAATAATCTGGTTCTTTTGGAGATTTTTGAAAATTCAATGGCAAAGAGTGTTGAAGATGGAATTGTTATTTTCATCAAATTTATTTTCATCTTTCTGTTTATGACCTTTATATACAGTATATGTTACTATCATTTATAAGTGGGCGAAGAATTACTTTTAATAATTATTATTTCAAAGTTAAGTTTAATTAAATGCAGAATGTGAACTTTGATAAAAATAAAAAAGAATTTCTCCTGTCGATTTGAGAAAATAGCATAACCGGAAGAAAGATAATCAAGAGATGAAGACTGGAAAATAAACACTAGAAAAAATTCATAAAAAAAAGCTTTCATAAACGACGTGTTGAGAGATTGAAATAGAAATAAGTTCGAATTGATGTGAGAAGAATCTCAAACTTTTCTCATCTTTGAAGTTGATTTCGACGACTTTTCAGAAAGAGAAAATTCTGAGAATTTTAAATCAAATGTGGCATAGATTTTAATTCTGGCTATTTGGTGATATGGAATTGTCTTTTTTATTCATTACTTAATGCTATATATATATATATATATATATATATATATATATATATATATATATATATATATGCTGTCACGCTCAAGGATCAGATAGAGTAGTTATACCCAGGGGAGATGTATCCCGTGGAGGTATCCCACACTTGGTAACCAAACTCCCACAAATTGCCGAAACGGTGAATTACAGTTAAGAAAGGGTGAGGAGGTGGGAACAGTTGAATCTGTTTTTGTGTATGCGTGTGTGTGTGTGTGCATATCTATCTAAATATTTAAACTTTTTTTCTTTGACGGCATAGGTATACAATATATAATGTATATTGGAAGTAGAAAATTACTATGAAAGGTGAAATACCGGGTAAATCCTGGCATTTTCTGAAATTTGTGTTTTGCATAAGAACATAATGTGTCATGATGAGAGAGAGAGAGAGAGAGAGAGAGAGAGAGAGAGAGAGAGAGAAAGAGAGAGAGCATCTGTATTCAGATTTTCTAGGGAAAATAACAAACTTGAATTCAACGTTGCTATTATTCTTGTCTGTAGTTTCCGTAATTTCTAATTAAATAGAACAATAAAACACAAACTTTTAAGCAATTAATAACAAGCAAACGAGAGAGAAAAATTACCATTTTGGTAAAAATTAATTTCTTTTATTATAATCTTTCTGAGTTTTTCAACTGTTTTTACCGCACTTTTATTTTTCCTTAATTTGCCTCATTTCACGTATAGTTCATAAACAAACATAATGCTTTTCTTTACGCCAGATGAATATCGCCCAATCAATCAATCCTTGCAACGATTCATCACATCAAAATTCCTTCTGATCATGAAGATTTCGACTTTGGAGGAAAGTCGACAAAAAAGATTGACAGCTCATCATTCATTTTGGAAGCGGCGCCGAGGCAATGACTCTACCGCCAGAATATATATATATATATATATATATCTATGTATATATATATATATATATATATATATATATTTATATATGTATATATATATATATATATATATATATGTATATGTATATATATATATATATGTATATATATATATATATATATACATACATATATATATATATATATATATATCTATATATATATTTGATATGACGATGGAAAGCGTTGAAGGAAATCTGTAAATGTACTTCCTAAATAATATGGTCATGAAGGCATAAACCTTAATAATAATAATAATAATAATAATAATAATAATAATAATAATAATAATAATAATAATAATAATAATAATAATAATAATAAGGTATGGAATTACTACCAAGACCTACGAATTGAACTGAGAAGGCTATGGAATATGCAGGTAGAAGTGGCACCAGTAATCATACGAGTACAGTACTAGGGAGCATACCCAAGTCATTGAAAAGGAAACTCGAGACGACAGAACTTAATATAGCCCAAGGAACTGTGCAAACGAGCGTGCTACTTGAAACAATACATAAAAAAATGCATAAGTTTATTAAAGTTTCTTGATAATAATCATAACACTAATAAAAAGTAATATAGATTATTGTATTTTCTGGGTAAAATCATAATGATTATTACACAATTATTGAAATTATTACAAGCGTTATGACAGAATTATTGAAAAATTGCATAAGTGATATCTAATATAACTTAGAATTTAGCAAACCTAATTAGCCGAAAAATAATAGGATTCCGAACGTTCATTAATTCCTATTTCTACTATATCTCATATTACCATTACTTTTCATATGTACTTTATTTATTGCGTCATTTCTCTTCCTCGCTGGTTTATTTTCTCCATTTGAGCTCTTGGGCGTATATCATCCTGCTTTTCCAACTAGGTTTTTAGCTTAGCTAGTAATAATGAGGTTAATTGTATGTTATGAGAACTATAATGATTGATTAATCGAATTAAAGCTACATGTCTTTCTAATACCAATGTCATTTACACAAAAAGAAAAAAGTATTCAATTTATATAGACAAAATTACAAAAGTAAAATTAAAATGAAAATTTCAAAGGATGAGGGCGTAAAATACCGCTTCAATTATTTTGTATACAAATCTGATAACAAAACTGACCTAATTCTCAGCAGACATGACGCAATTTCTGTTTAAACGCTAAAATATTTGGCATCACTGTACATTGAACGTGAAGGATTGCAATAGATTTTATATCTATTAATACATCCATTTGAATTCGGAATTCCTCGTTGAACTAATGATATCATATAAACAGAAAAATATTACGAAAAAATTAAATTGTTTCTAAACTATTTCATTTTGTGAAATGAATAAAACTTACTTAGGAACAAAGATATTCATAGGCTTTCTGAATAGCAAATAACATCGTCAAAATAAAAAAGAATTAACTTAGAAGAAACTTACTAATTATGAAAATTAACATAAATAGAGGGCTTAAATTACTCCCTAATAAGATGTTAAATATTTTGTAGAGATGCAAAGGTCTTTAAATAAAACCATCGTGGTTCACAGAATATTTCACGATGCTTTAAAATCAAAGAATTTTTTTCCTGCTTTAAAGTTCCCTGGAGGACACATCCCAAGAAAAATGGGACTGACTTTGAAATCAGACTCGAAAGATTCCGAGCAAACTTCCCCGGCTAAATTTTGAAACGAATCTACAAGTTAAAGCCTCCTTTAATCTCATATTCAAAGATTTTACTTCTGCGGCAAGGAATATCCCTCATATATATATATATATATATATATATATATATATATATATATATATATATATATATATATATATATATATATATATGACAGTCAACGAAATGTCGTGTTCATATAGAAAAAAATTCTACCTCATACTTTGGATCGAACCCTAATCTCTTCAAATGAAAGGCTAGGTTGCTTCCAGCCATGCCACTAAAGCCTCTGATGGTATGGTTGGAAGCAACCTAGCCTTTTGTTTGAAGGGGCTAGGGTTCGATCCCAAGTATGAGGTAGAAATTTGCTTATGTATATATATATATATATATATATATATATATATATATAATATATATATATATATATATATATATATTCAAATAAGCCATATATATTTTTGATACATTAATGTCTGGATTCTCTTAACGACCTCGGGATCAGAGCCCCAGGCGAAATCACAAAAGACAAGAGCTTGGCTCCGGCCGGGAATCGAACCCTGGTCGGCAAGCTTGTATAGACAGTGACTATATATATATATATATATATATATATATATATATATATATATACATATATATATATAAATATATATATATATATATATATATATATATATATATATATATATATATATATATAATTATATACAGATATATACACACACGTGCACACACACACATACATACACACACACACACTCATATATATATATATATATATATATATATATATATATATATAATATATATATATATATATATATATATATATATAAATAAATTTATGTATGTATATATATAAATTTATGTATATATATAAATTATATTTTTTGAAATTATTTTTTTCATAAATTTTTATTGTCTGTTCGTGAGCATAGCAAATGCAAAGTTTATGTTAGTGGAGTCCTATCATATGCATTTCTAGTGAGCTGTGGAGTACTCCAAGGGAATGTGTTGTTCGTTATGTTGTTTATCCTCCTCGTGGATTTTGTAATGCGTAGAAAACTGTTGAGGATGGTGGAGAGGGATGAGACTAAATTGTTAACGGGGAATTAGATGACCTAGAGTATGTTTATGACGCTGTTTTTATTAGCGGAACACCACAAGACTTGCAAAGCTTACTTACCAGAATGCAGAAAATATCACATGAGGTGGAGGTCAGGATAAATAGAAGAAAGACAGATGATGAGATAAGAGTATGCAATGGAAGATTGAATACCATTGGAGGGAGAAAGGATTAATGAGGTGGAATCATTTAAATATTTAGGAATTATGATCTCGAATACAGGATCTTTAGAATTTAATTTTAATGAAAGATAAAAAAAAAATCAGACAATGGATAGATTACATATAAAAATCAGGCTATATATCAGTATAGTGAGATCGATGTTACTGTATGGACTTATAGTCGTGTTACGAATATGAAAAAAATATCCAACAGATTGAATAGATTTGAGGACAAAGCCCTCAGAAGAATATTGGGAGTTAAATGGCAGGACATGATTAGAAATGAAACTATAAGAGAGATTACTCAAGTGCCATATGTGGATGATATCATGGTTGAGGGTTAGATGGAGATGGTCTGGGCAAGAGAGATTAGTTCACCAAACATGCAACTGGACTCCACAAAGGCACTAGAAGAGTTGAAAGACCCAGGTCTACATGGTTAAAAACTATGAAGCGTGGTGTTAAGAGATGACGAATAGAGAAGTATTGATTTAAAAACTCAAGATAGAAACAACTAGTGAAATTTAACTGAGGCCCTTTTGCGTCCATAGGCGCAAGAGATGATGATAATGATGATATATAATACACACACACACACACACAGACATATATATATATATATATATATATATATATATATATATATATATATATATATATGTATATATATATATATATATATATATATATATATATATATATATATATATATACATATATATATATATATATATATATATATATATATATATATATATATATATATATAATATTACCTCTATTCATTTACAGTTAAGGTGGATAAGTAATAATATCACGATATGAAATGCTTACAACGGAAGCGCTTATCGAAAACAGTAAATCAATGAGAATTAATCACTTTTAAACAGATAAAAATCATCATCATCATCACAATCATCATCAACCTCCTCTAAGATGAAATCAATTCGCTTTCAGGGCAATTTCGTCTTGAAGTAGCACGCCATACCCCGTAACATACTGTTATCACAAGGACGTGCTTGTTTTCCTGAACTTAGAACAAGGGTTTTAGCTTCATCATGGTAATTAGATAATAATGCATTTTTAACACCTAGTTCTCCATTTTGAGTTATACTGTATGTGCAAAGAATAGATTCGATACTCCCTTTTCTCATATTTCCTGAATCGACAAATCTAATATCACTTACACACGCAGGGGTAATATTGCGTCCCATCTGTTCTCAAAATCAAAAAGATGAATTCTGATGATGGCTCTTTCAGAACGAGGCAAATATCGAACGATAAGTTATAACGTATCATATATTCTGCCATGATTTTTTTTTTTTTTTTTTTTTTTTTTTTTTTTTTTTTTTTTTTGTGCACGAGGCCTGTTTTTGCGTGTATGATTAGAAAATGGTATGCTACATGCTAAACAGCATGTAGTGTCATTATCCATCTACCAACTGGGCGGCATATCTAGGTCATAATTTGGGTTTTTCTCTTTTCTCTCAATCCAATATCTTTCCAACCTATACAGCATCTTGACACAATCCTCGCCTTGACCTAATTTATGAAGGATGTTGGCTACTCCCCGTTCTCCCATCAACGATTGTGTAACAATATGTAAAACTTTCTATTTTGTGACAATACCCTGCTTATTATCATCGTTTAAAAAAAAAAAAAAAAAATATAATCTTCCATATTTATGAGAGCAATGTATGAGATCCCTTTGGGTTGTATATAGAAAAAGTGTTAACGAAGACATTTAATGTATTATCTTTCCCTATCATCTTTAAAAGGCTAAAGAATTTTCACTTTCTTGGGGATTGTAGCGATTACCTATAACAGCCTCTCTAATTATGATAAACGCCACCCAAACATGTCAGCTAGTAACCGAAGATAGAATTTATCTTCACAATCTAGTAAGATCCTTGCAATCCATTCAGGTAGGTTACCGGATGAAATTTCTAATATTTCATAATTCACGACAAGAGTAAATAATCACAATTCTTTTTAACGAACGAACAATGCCAACCCGGCAAATCACATGCATTGACCCTCTCTTCTAGTGCATTAGGCTATCATTTGTTATTGAATTAGGTGAATTCATACTCTCGTCCACGTGTAATCAACAAGGATGGTGTGCTAGTATAAATGTCACTATCATCTACACTATTCCCGATTATCCTCTCAAGTGAGATGGTATACTCTTGTAAACATCCACTGACTAACTAAAGAAAATCTCAAAGGTTTCTTTCAAGACTATTATTATAGTTTCCGCACTGTATTGAATAACATCTAGTACATTGATGCGACTCGCTCCTGGTGCTAATTACGTTATGATATTAATAACTCGATTCTTATTTTTTAACGTATCTTTTAATACCGAATATCCCACAACTTCATTGTCCTATATTTTATTATCACCACCACCTTCTGAATATTCATATGACTTAGGGGCGTAATTTCTTTCTTATATACCACACGGAACCCTTTGTTATCTTGACAGTTGATCTCTTCAACATCTCTATTAAGGAATGTGAAGATATCTAAAGAAAAAAAAGTAAGTTTTACTTGCTGGAAGTCTATTAAGATATGATTTATTATATGTTTATAATATACCATATACCACTTGCAAGCCAAAAATCAGACTATTACACCGCAAACAAAAACATGTGAGAAAATATATTCTGACATACGATGCAGAAGAACCTTGTTATTTGAAGTTTATTTACCCCCGAACAAATGTCTTCAGTACTGTCAAGCTCTTGTGCTTTTTTATCATTATATGAAGTTTGTATACCCTCAAAGAAAATGTCTTCGGCACTGTCGACCCCTGGTTTTTACTTGTCATTTTATAAGAGTTTCTATAACCTTAAAGAAAATGTTTTCAGCACTGATGATCCATCATGTTTGTTTATTATTATATAAAGTTTGTGTACCGTTAAAAATGTCATCACCACTGTCAAACCCTCGTGTTTGTTTATTATTATATAGCGTTTATGAACTCTTAAAGAAAATGTCTTCAGCACTGTCAAACCCTCATATTTGTTTATTAGTATATAAAGTTTGTATACCTTTAAATAAAATGTCTTATGCAATGTCAAAACCTCGTCTTTGTTTTTTGTTATATAGAGTCTGTATACTCTTAAAGATAATGTCTTCCACACTGTCGAACCACCATGTTTTATTTATTAAAATAAAGATTTTGTACATCCTTAAAGAAAAGGTCTTTGGCACTCTCGAACCCTAGAGTTTGTTTAACTATTATATTAAGTTTCTATACGCTAAAGGAATTTTTTTCAGCACTATTGGAACCTCAGGTTTTTTTTATCATATAGAGTTTGTATACCCTTAAAGAAAATGTCTCCAGCATTGCTGAAGCCTCGTGTTTGCTTATTATCAAATAGAATTTGTACAGTGTTAGAAAAAATGTCTTTATCATTGTCGAAACCTAGTGTTTGCGTATTGCTTTATAGTTTGTATACCACTAAATAAAATGTCTTGAGCATTATTGAACAACTCATGTAATTATGTTTGTTTATTACTTTTAAAAAGATTGTATACCCCTTTAAAAAATTCTTTAAACACTATCGAACCCTAGTGTTTGCTTATTATCATATATATTTTGTACAACCTTAAAGAAAATGTATTCTATAATGTCGAACCCTCGTTTTTGTTTATTAGTATTTAGAATTTGTATACCCTTAAAGAAAATGTCATCAGCACTGTTGAACTCTCGTGTTTGTTTATTGTCATATAGAGTTTGTACACCCTTGAAGAAAATGTCACCAGCATTGTTGGACCCTAGTTTTTGTTTATTATCAAATAAAGTGTGTACACTCTTGAAGAAAATGTCATCAGCACTGTTGAACCCTCGTGTTTGTTTATTATCATATAGAGTTTGTACAACTTTGAAGAAAATGTCATCAGCACTGTTGAGCCCTCGTGTTTGTTTATTATCATATAGAGTTTGTACACCCTTGAAGAAAATGCCATCAGCACTGTTGAACCCTCGTGTTTGTTTATTATCATATAGAGTTTGTTCACCCTTGAAGAAATTTTCATCAGCACTATTGAACCCTCGTATTTATTCATTATCATATAGAGTTAGTACACCCTTGAAGGAAATGTCATCAACTCTGTAGAACCCTCGTGTTTGTTTATTATCATATAGAGTTTTTACACCCTTGAAGAAAATGTCATCAGCCCTGTTGAAGCCTCGAGTTTGTTTACTATTATATAGAGTTTGTACACCTTTGAAGAAAATGTCATCAGCACTGTTGAACCGTCGTGTTTGTTTATTATCATATAGAGTTTATACACCCTTGAAGAAAATGTCATCAACGCTGTGTAACCCCTAAGTTTGTTTATTATCAAATAGTTTTTACACCCTTCAAGAAAATGTCATCAGCAATGTTAAGCCCTTGTGTTTGTTTATTATCAAATTGAGTTTGTACACCCTGGAAGAAATTGTCATCAGCGCTGTCGAACCCTTGTGTTAGTTTATTATCAAATAGGGTTTGTACACCCTTGAAGAAAATGTCATCAGCACTGTTGAACCCTTGTGTTTGTTTATTATCAGTAGAGTTTGTACACCATTAAAGAAAATGTCATCAGCACTGTCTAACCCCTGTGTTTGTTTATTATCATAAAGACTTTGTACACCATTAAAGAAAATGTTATCAGCACTGTTGAATTCTTGTGTTTGTTTATTATTCAATAGAGTTTGTACATCCTTGAAGAAAATGTTATCAGCAATGTTGAACCTCTGTGTTTGTTTAATATCAAAAAGAGTTTGTACACCCTTGAAGAAAATGTCATCAGACGTTAAACCTTAGTGCTTGTTTATTATCATATAGAGTTTGTACACCCTTGAAGAAAATGTCATCAGCACTGTTGAATTATTGTGTTTGTTTATTATCAAAGAGAGTATTTACACCCTTGGAGAAAATGTCATCAGCACTGTCGAACTATTGTGTTTGTTTAATACCAAATAAAATTTGTACACCCTTGAAGAAAATGTTATGAGCTTTGTCGAGCCCTTGTGTTTTTTTTATTATTAAATAGAATTTGTACACCCTTGAAGAAAATGCATTAGCACTGTCGAACCCTCTTGTTTGTTTAGTTTTACATAGAGTTCTTATACCCTAAAGAGAATGTCATTAGCCTTGTCTAAGTCTTTTTTTTTTATTATTATATAGCGTTTTTATAACCTTAAAAAAAATTAGAACTGTCGAGCTCTCGTGTTTGTTTATTATTATATAGAGTTTGTATGCCCTTAAAAATAATTTCATCAGCCCTGTGTAACGGTTTTTTTTTATTAATATATAGCATTTTTATAACCTTAAATAAAATATCTCTAACACTGTCGAACCCTCGTGTTTGTTTATTATTATATAGAGTTTGTATAGTATGAAGAAAATATCATCAGCACTGCCAAGCCCTTGTATTTTTTTTTTCTAAAGAATTTGAATACCCTTAAAGAAAATGTCTTCAGTGTTGTCGAACTCTCGTGTGATTTTATTATTATATAGATTGTATACCACAAAAGAAAATTTTTGTTTATTATCATATAAAATTTGTATATCATTAAAGAAACTGTCATCAGCGCTGTCCAACTTTCGTGTGGGTTTATTATTATAAAGAGTTTGTATACCCTTAAAGAAAAGGTTTTCAGCTCTGTCGAACCCTCATCTTTGTTTATTATGACATAAATTGTATACCTTTAAAGAAAATGTCTTTAGCACTGTCGACCCATCGTCTATGTTTATCATTATATAGATTGTATGGTCTAAAAGAAAGCCTTCAGAACTGTCGAACCGTCGTCTTTGTTTATTATCATATAGAGTTTGTGTACATTCTAAGAAAATATCTGTAGAGCTGTCATATCATTGTGTTTTTTTTATCTTTATATAGAAGTTGTATACTCATAAAGAATATATCTTTAGAAATGCCAAACCCTCGTTTATGTTTATTTTCATATAAAGTTATCATACCCTACAAGAAAATGTTTTTAGCAATGTCGAATCCTTATGTTTGTTTATCGTTATATGAAGTGTGTATACCTTTAAAGAAAATTTCTTCTGAACTTCCGAACTCTCGTTTTTGGTTATCTTAATCTAGAGTTTTTCAACTATTGAACAAATATTCATCAGAATTGTTGAGTCCTTGTCTGTTTATTTTTATGTAAAGTATGCATACCCTTGAAGACAATTTCTTCAGAATGTCGAATCCTTGTGTTTATTTATCATTATATAGAGTTTGTGTATCCATGAATAAAATATCTTCAGGAATGTCAAACTCTCATGTTTGTTTATTATTATATATAGTTTATATACTCTTGAAGAAAATGTTTTCAGAATTGTCAAACTCTTGCGTATGTTTATCATTATAGTTTGTATACCCTTAAATATATCTTTATGACTGTCAAACCTTCGTTTTTGTATATCATCTTAGTTTGTATACCCTTAAAGAAAAATGACTTTAGAACTGTCGAATCCTCGTGTTCGTTTATCCTTTAATAAAGATTTTATACCATTAAAGAAAATATCTTTAACACTAGCAAACTCTCGTATTTCTTGAGCGAAAGGTTTGCCATTACCTATACTACTTCTTAATGCAATAGTTTGTCTCTTTATGATTAAGGAATGATTTGAAGTTTTTCATGATTAATGGGTTTCACGTTTGCACTAACGTATCCTCCACCATGTAAGTAGACATCACGATTAAGGAGTGATTAACGTATAAAGGCAGAGGGAAAATTGCTTTTCTGTTTTTTTTTTACCTTTTTCTATTTGATAAGAACTTAAAGTAACACCAATATTTCACAAAAGAGTTCTATAATTGTACAAGTGTCAATCTTTAACATTCATTTGATAAAAAAGAGAAATTATTTCTTACGAAGTTACTTATGCATTGATACCTGTCTTGACATACATTGAATGGTTTAAGTTGAATGAATAATTGCCGTAAATAATGTAAGGAATGCAGAATATAAAGTACTACTCATAGCAACCTGAAATTGAAAGTTTAAAGATGAATGTTAAAAGATGAAAAGTAGCCTTCAAAAAGTGTAAGGAGTGAGAAATATATATATATATATATATATATATAGATATAGATATATATATATATATATATATATATATATATATATATATATATATATATAGATATATATATATATATATCTATATATATATATATATATATATACATACCGAAGGCACTTTCCCCAATTTTGGGGGGTAGCCGACATCAACAAATGAAACAAAACATAAAAGGGGACCTCTACTCTCAACGTTCCTTCCGCCTAACCAGGGACTCAACCGAGTTCAGCTGGTACTGCTAGGGTGCCACAGCCCAACCTCGCACATTATCCACCACAGATGAAGCTTCATAATGCTGAATCCCCTACTGCTGCTACCTCCGCGGTCATCTAAGACACCGGAGGAAGCAGCAGGGCCTACCGGAACTGCGTCACAATCGCTCGCCATTCATTCCGATTTCTATCACGCTCTCTTGCCTCTCTAACATCTATCCTCCTATCACCCAGAGCTTTCTTCACACCATCCATCCACCCAAACCTTGGCCTTCCTCTTGTACTTCTCCCATCAACTCTTGCATTCATCACCTTCTTTATCAGACAGCCATTTTCCATTCTTTCAACATAGCTAAACCACCTCAACACATTCATATCCACTCTAGCCTCTAACTCATTTCTTATACCTGTTATCTCCCTCACCACTTCGTTCCTAACCCTATCTACTCGAGATATACCAGCCATACTCCTTAGACACTTCATCTCAAACACATTCAATTTCTGTCTCTCCATCTCTCTGAGTTGTATTTGTGTGCCGGTGAGTGAACACTTGTGCGTCCCTAAAAATATCCTGATTTAACGCGGATTACAAAAGGCTATCGAGTGAAATATAGCTACAAGTTTTCGTGAATAGTCGGTCATTAGTTTGAGGACAGAAAAGTGGGATAAAACGTCGGCATAGGATAGTTATATTGTGAATTAATAAAAAATCGGATCAAGATGGCATTGTATAACACAGGCAACTCGTGGAGAGACATCGCTGGAGTCAGCAAAAGCAAATTCCATTAGTTGGCGAAACAGGAGCTCGACCGTCTGATAACAGAAGTCACTAGTAACTCCAACCAGTGTGACGGATAAATATTCGCAGACATATTGAAACAATATGATCCAATAAACTGGGACAAATCTGCGGAAAACATGAGCAAAATAATAGAAGAAATTCCAAAGATGATCCAAGTGATAAAGAGACTTATAAAGAAAGTCTACATCAATTAACACATTCCATCAAAGAACAATAACAAGTCCAATATGGTGAATATGCTGATTGATGCATTGGGAAAAAGAATGCCAAAATGGTGTAATAAATGTAAGATATGGTATTCCATTAATAATCCTCAGCAACTGATTAGAAAATGTAATGCCTGTCATGTTCTAACACACCCTACATGTGCTGAAATACAACAAAAAATATAAAATAGAGACACAAAGGTATTCTGCTCAACATGCTTAGTTTGGATAGAAAATATAATTAAGTCGAGACTAAACCTGCAAATAGTTGAAGAAGAAGAAGAAGAAGAAAAAAAAGAAGAAGAAGAAGAGAAAAATGAACAGGATATGTGTAAGGATGCAGAGGAAATCATTGATATAACTTATGATGCCATCCAACAATAAACTTATGAATAAATAAATTATCAGATGGAAACAAATAATAGACCCAAGAGACTCTACCCGGACCTACATACTTTTAGGGAAGAGCAAGAACTATAAAAAAAAGAAAAGGATATAGTCTGCAATATGCTGAAAAGAGGGAATTGTAGATTTTGCGAAAGATGCTACTACAAGCATCCAAAGATATGCCATAATTATGAAATATATGGTAAATGTGCATATTTAGACGGATATGGAGACGAAGGCAGAGATCTCCATCCAAAAATATGCAAAACCCTATAAGAAGGAAAAGGATGCTGTTTCAACAAAAAATGTCGATATATGCATCCTGCAACTATGAATGAGAGTAAGAAAACTCAGCAAACTGAAAAGAAAAATGAAAGCAAAAAAGAAACAAAAAAAGAAACAAAAAAGCTGGCCGCGTATATACAGTACTATGCACCAAAAAGGCCTTTCATTCCAAATCTGCTCAAATAGAGCCCAACTACAAAGAATGCATCTATAATGCCAGGGGGTTGGTGCAGATATGGGGATAATTGCAGGTTTACACACAAAAATAAATATGAAGGCGAAAAAAAACAAATATAATAAAGTTGGATTTTTAATGGCAGAATTCTGAGAAATGAAGAAAAGGACATCATATCAGAACAGGAAGGAAGCATGGGAGAATCCATATTATTACCAATATTAAATAATGGGGATGAAACACAAACCATAATAGTGATGAATGCACAGGGTTTAGTCACGAGTAACTCTAAAAGGAAAATAGAGTTCCTAGAAGAACTAACCCAATTTGAAAAATAGATATATTAAATATAAGTGAAACATGGTATTCCCAAGAGACTGGCAGTGATGACCAGATAAAGTGTTTCCAAATTTATAGTTCAGACAGAAAAAATAAGAATCAAGGGGGAACCGCAATACATGGAAGAGGCATAAATCAAGGAAAAGTCTGTGAATAATACAGCAACACAGAATGTGAATTGATTGCCGTAGAATTTGAATTTGAAAAACTATTGAATATTGTAGTTTACAGACCCCCAAATAATTAGGAGTTTGGCATAATAATAGAAAAATTAGATGATATATGTAGAAACCATAAAGACTGGAATATACTCCTATCCGGAGATTTTAACTTTCCTTTCGTGGATTGGATAGAAGAAAGCGGTTGTATGTATACATATAAAAAAGAGAGTAATAGTAGCTCAGAAGATAAGGCGCAATTTGAAAAGCTTCAATATATGCTATCAGAACATGATATGCAACAAATAAACCACATTCCAACAAGAAGGAAAATGTCCTAGTATTTGTGAATAAGGTGAATTATGTTAAAGAAATAATAGTGTATAACACGGGAATATCAGACCAAAATGTCATAGAATTGATAGTTCATTCCAAAGCAAGTGATCGCAGAATTAATAAAAGCACAAAACTTTGGAAGGATATGGAAAATATAATTTTTACAGTAAGAATAAAAATGGTCAGAAATAAATGAAGAACTGAATAAAGAATGGAAAAATGTATTTGTAAGTGACAATATACAGGTAAATACGGACATAATGTACAAAAAACTGTAGAAAATTGTTGAAAAATATGTACCGAAAAAAAAAAACAATAAACAAAAGACGTGCATACCAAGAGACAGAAGGATCTTATATCAGAAAATTAGAAAGTAGAAGAAAAATCTTGCAAAAGAAAAAATGTGTGGAAAATGAGGGAAATAAAATGTAAGATAGAAAATGAAGAACAAAAGATTATACAGTCGAAAGAAAATGAAAAAGGGACTTAGAAGAAAGGACACTTCAAAATATAAAAGAAACCCCAAAGTACTTTACTCCTATGCAAAAAAGATGAATAAAGGGAGAATAGAGATAGGCCCTCTAAGAATTGAAGGACGGCTAACGAATGAAAAACAGGAAATATGCAACATATTAGCAGAAAAATATAAGTGAGTTCACGCCAAGAATTGCGAATGAGAATAATGGAACAGAAATGAGAGAAGAAAATGTTGAATATCTAACAGATATAGATATTAATGAAGCAGATATTGTCAAGGCTATAAACGAAATTAAAAATGGATCGGCAGCCGGACCAGATGGAGTTCCAGCGATTTTGTTAAAAAAAAAAGTGCAAACACTATCGGGAAGCCGGTTGCAATACTACTAAGACAAAGTGTAGATATGAGCGAGATATATGTTAAACATAAATTAGCTTATATAACCCCTATCTTCAAAAGTGGATCAAGACTAGAGCCAAGCAATTATAGACCGGTTAGTCTAACATCACATATTATGAAAGTGTATGAGAGGGTACTAAAAAAGAAAATAATAAACCATTTGGTCAAAAATAATTTGTTTAATATGGGTCAACACGGTTTCATACCTGGAAAAAGTACGGAGACCCAACTGATAACACACTATAAAAAAATATACAAAAATATGATAAATGAAAAAGACACAGATGTGATCTATCTAGATTTTGCAGAAGCCTTTGACAAGGTAGACAAAAACATATTGGAGAAAAAAATGAGAAAGCATAATATTGTAGGAAAGATAGGAAAATGGGTAAAAGAATTCCTGCAAAACAGAAAACAGATAGTGGTTGCAAATGACGAGAAAACAGAAGAAGCCCAGGTAATATCGGGTGTGCCACAAGGTATGGTATTAGCTGCACTGCTGTTTGTTATTATGATCTCAGACATAGACTGTGATGTTGAAAACTCCGTAGTGAGAAGTTTCGCCGATGACACAAGAATAAGTAGAAAAATCACTTGTGAAGAGGATAGGAACTCACTACAAAGAGATCTAAACAAAACATATAAATAAGCGGAGATAAATAGGATGGTATTTAACTCGGATAAATTCGAATCAATAAATTATGGAAACAGAGAAGGAATGGTGTATGCATACAAGGGACCTAATAATGAGACAATCACAAACAGGGAAGCAATTAACCCTGGATAGGTACGCTCCTCGGACACCCCTTTAAGGGTATACTCAGACGCGAACGACCCCGACGCCAAAAAAAATTCTTGAAAAATCAGTTTTTGCAGTAACCTCCTTTTTTCTTTTGCCAAAAAAAACTTCAATGAATGCTTAAAACAACTGTAAAGATAAATACTACTCATCTGCAGAAAAACTATTTATTATAAATATTTTGAAAAATTAAGTAGAAAAAAAAAGACCTGACATAAAAATTCATAAAAAAAAGTTTATACATATATACACAAATCCTTTTAGGAATTGATTCTTGAATGTTTAGGTCACATCTTGATGTATTTTGGATGAAGTCAGACCCATGGAGGTGAAGATCTGAAATGAGAAAAAAAGGGTAACTTATTTTGGCCAAAAAAATTTGTCCAAATTTCATGAATTTTTTTGGGTACCCAAATGAAATAGGAAGTGGCTAATTTTTTAGGGAATAAATATATGTTATCCTAAAATAGAAATATGTAAAAAAATCTTCATTATTTTGTAAATTACATTTATATCAGGGGCCATATCTAAAGGTAATTTTTTGAGTACTTAGAAATTTCGTAAAAAAATACATATATTTAATATATAATATGATATTTATGCAGGTAAAAATATACCAAAATATCACAAATTCTATAGGGAACAAGAATATATATAGATAGGGCAGCTTACGCTTCGGATATGTCCACAAAATGGCCGCCAACCACACTGACTCAGACTCTCTAATCTGCCACTTGAAATGTAGGAAGGGTATGTCAATTTCAAGGTGTTATTTACTAATCTAATTATTATTGGATATGCATAAAAATTGTATGGTGGGTTGCTGGATAATTGTCGATTATTTTACGACTATAAAATTAAAATTCTGACCGAAAAAAATTTTTTTGAAGGGAAATAAAATCGAAAAAAAAAATGTAAAACAATATAATATTTTAGCTAAAAAAATTTGATGATATTCAATCAAAAAAAAAGTAAACAAAATTTTCCGACAAATAAACATCTAGAGGAATCATTACTCTGTGATAGTTCCTTAGTACGTAGTAATTTTGAAAGAATTGGGAAAAAACGAAAAAATGGCAATCACCGGAAAATCGAACACATACCTATATATAAGCCATATCTGGCTAAAAAAAAGATAGGCATGGGTAGCCAGATCATCTAGAAACACTTTCCAACACTATAAAAGTATAAGTTTTGCGACACTACTTGCCAATTCCTTACGGTAACATGACTAAGCAAAAAAAAGCAAAACAAATAAAAAGGGGCACTCGCGGAAAAATGGCTAACATTCTAATATACGGCATTTCAGAAAAAAAAATTCAGCCACGTGCTAGGCAAACCATCAAGGCACATTTTCCGACAAATAATCATCCAAATGAATAATTACTCTGTGATAGTTCCTTAGTACGTAGTAATTTTGAAAGAAATGGGAAAAAACGAAAAAATGGCAATCACAGGAAAATCGAACACATACCTATATATACGCCATATCTGGCTAAAAAAAGAAGATAGGCATGGGTAGCCAGATCATCTAGAAACACTTTCCAACACTATAAAATTATAAGTTTTGCGACACTACTTGCCAATTCCTTACGGTAACATGACTAAGCAAAAAAATGCAAAACAAATAAAAAGGGGCAATCGTGGAAAAATGGCCATTCTAATATACGGCATTTCAGAAAAAAAAAAATTTCAGCCACATGCTAGGCAAACCATCAAGGCACATTTTCCGACAAATAAACATATAAATGAAATATTACTCTGTGATAGTTCCTTAGTACGTAGTTATTTTGAAAGAAATGGGAAAAAACGAAAAAATGGCAATCTCAGGAAAATCAAACACATACTTATATATACGCCATATCTGGCTAAAAAAAAAAATAGGCATGGGTAGCCAGATCATCTAGAAACACTTTCCAACACTATAAAAATATAAGTTTTGCGACACTACTTGCCAATTCCTTACGGTAACATGACTAAGCAAAAAAATGCAAAACAAATAAAAAGGGGCACTCGCGGAAAAAGGCCTAACATTCTAATATACGGCATCTCAGATAAAAAAAAAAGACATGCACGTGTTAGCCCAACCATCAAGGCACACTTTCTAACACAAACATGAAAAAAAAAATCAATAAAATACGGCAATTCCTTACTACGTAGTAAATTTTTACAAATATTGAAAAAAAACAGAAATTGGCAACCGCAGTTAAATACCCAATATACCAATAACTACGTCGTATCTGACAAAAACAAAATCACGTATGGGTAGCCAGATCATCTAGACACACTTTCCAACACTAAAAAAGCAAAAGTTTTACGATACTATTTCGCAATATCTTACGGAAAAATGACTTGGCAAAAAAATGAAAAAAAATGAAAAAGGGACACTCGCGGTAAAATGCCCGACATTTTAATATACGGCATCTCAAATAAAAAAAAAGACATGCACGTGTTAGCCCAACCATCAAGGCACACTTTCTAACACATAAACATGAAAAAAAAAACGAATAATATACGGCAATTCCTTACTACGTAGTAATTTTTACAAATATTGAAAAAAAACAGAAATTGGTAACCGCAGTTAAATACCCAATATACCAATAACTACGTCGTATCTGACAAAATCAAAGTCATGCATGGGTAGCCAGATCATCTAGACACACTTTCCAACACTAAACAAGCAAAAGTTTTACGACCCTATTTGGCAATATCTTACGGAAAAATGACTTGGCAAAAAAATGAAAAAAAATGAAAAAGGGGCACTCGCGGTAAAATGGTCCTCGTGGTGATGAACGACATTTTAACTAAAAAAAAAATCATGCACATAGTAGCCAAACAATCCACCAAGACTTTCCACAACTGATAACCTATACAAGTTGCACCATTCTACGACAATTTCATAATACGTAATAACTTTGATAATTATGCAAACTACCTTAGAAGGGTAAACTCGGTCGCGAACGACCCCGACGCGTCTCAGAAATCGGGGAAGGAGTACAGCTACAGCAATGCACATCTGGACACTACTAGAGCGTGTAGGGGAGACACCTCCTGCAGGTCGATCACCCACAAATTCAGTCACGGGGGTGAGTCACGTGAGAAAAACCTGTTTTTTTTTTGACGCTCGGGGTCGCAAACGACCCATCGTACCTATCCAGGGTTAAAGTCCTTGGTGTAATGTTAAATAGGAATATGTTATGCAACGACCAAATAGCAACACTGTTGGCTAAATGTAAAGCAAAAATGGGAATGTTATTCAGACACTTTAAAACAAGAAAAGCTGAAGACATGATTATGCTTTACAAAACTTATGTACGTAGTACACTCGAGTACTGCAATGTCATATGGTACCCACACTACCAAAAGGATATTGCGCAAATAGAGAGTGTACAAAGGTCCTATACTGCTAGAACAGAAGAAGTTAAGGACCTTGACTACTGGGTAAGACTGCAATTTTTAAAACTATACAATCTTGAAAGGAGAAGAGAACGGTACATCATAATACAAGCATGGAAGCAAATAGAAGGAATTACTGAAAACATCATGGAGCTTAAAATATCAGAAAGAGCAAGCCGAGGTAGATCAATAGTGCCAAAAAATATTACAGGTAAACTAAGAAAGGCGCACAGGACATTAATGCACTACGCACCAGCATCGATAATGCAGCGACTATTTAATATGCTGCCAGCTCATCTAAGAAACATATCAGGAGTGAGCGTAGATATTTTTAAGAATAAGCTCAATAAATACCTAAGATGCATCCCAGACCATCGAAGACTGGAAGATGCAAAATACACCGGAAGATGCATTAGCAACTCTCTGGTGGATATACGAGTTGCCTCACACTGAGGGACCTGGGGGAACCTAAACAAAAAATAAGGAAAATAAGGAATAAGAAAGGATCACTTTCATTCCCCACAACTCCGATCCATACATCATAGTTGGTACAATCACTTTCTCCTATAGAACTCTCTTTACATTCATGCTCAACCCTCTATTTTTTACTACTCCCTTAACTGGCCCCAACACTTTGCAACCTTCATTCACTCTCTGACGTACATCTGCTTCCACTCCACCATTTGCTGCAACAACAGACCCCAAGTACTTAAACTGATCCATCTCCTCAAGTAACTCTCCATTCAACATGACATTTAACCTTGCACCACCTTCCCTTCTCGTACATCTTATAGCCTTACTCTTACCCACATTAACTCTGGACTTTCTTCTCTCACACACCATTCCAAATTCTGTCACTAGTCGGTCAAGCTTCTCTTCTGTGTCTGCTACCAGTACAGTATCATCCGCAAACAACAACTGATTCACCTCCCATCCATAGTCATTCTCGCCTACCAGTTTTAATCCTCGTCCAAGTACTCGAGCATTCACCTCTCTCACCACTCCATCAACATACAAGTTAAACAACCACGGCGACATCACAAATCCCTGTCTCAGCCCCACTCTCACCGTAAACCAATCATTCACTTCATTTCCTATTCTAACACAGGCTTTACTACCTTTGTAGAAACTTTTCACTGTTTGCAACAACCTTCCACCAACTCCATATAACCTCATCACATTCCACATTGCTTCACTATCAACTCTCCCATATGCTTTCTCCAGATCCATAAACGCAACATACACCTCCTTACCTTTTGCTAAATATTTCTCGCATATCTTGTCTAACTGTAAAAATAAGATTCATAAAACCCCTACCTCTTCTAAAACCACCCTGTACTTCCAAGATTGCATTCTCTGTTTTATCCTTAATCCTATTAATCATTATTCTACCATACACTTTTCCAACTACACTCAACAAACTAATACCTCTTGAATTACAACACTCATGCACAACTCCCTCACCCTTATATAGTGGTACAATACATGCACAAACCTATATACACACACACACATAGAGAGAGAGAGAGAGAGAGAGAGAGAGAGAGAGAGAGAGAGAGAGAGAGAGAGAGAGAGAGAGAGAGAGAGAGAGAGAGAGAGTTATGCTTTCCTCATCGGATACCGGCCTTGAAAGTCATAAACATAAAACGTGCTTAAACAAGTCAAGGCCTATCACATACTGTATGTTCATGTAACTGCTGTAGCAGGTTATAACAGATTGAAACAGTTTATACGACAGTTTGAAAATAGTTATAAAAGATCCTCCTCCTTCCCTGACCACCTCTGTTGCTTGAGAATTTAAACCCATAGCCATACGTTTGATAGAGTTTAGTCGTCATTATTGCATGTCTGGTAATAATATATATTACAATAGTTTTTATTCATTATATAATCAACTATTGTTTACTTTCAGTTCATATACACGAGCTGAGTGAATATTATACGGGACTGCAAAGCTGAGAAAAACTAATGTTGAAGCAAGAAAGTTTTCTTTGAGGAAACTAATCTCTTAGAAAATGAGGAAGCAAGACGTTCAGCGGAAGAAGAGAAATGAAAGATAGGGAAAAACGTTGTGGAGATGTCTGTCCCCTGAGCGTGTTCGTGATCATACCTCGCGTGTGGTAACAAACTTCGGGACATGAGGTAATGGATTTATTAAATGTTTGGAAGGCTACCTTTAACTGAATTTCATAGTAAATAAATAAAGTCTTCAATGATAATATTTGATTTTACACTTTTAAGAAGTTTATAATCGAATGTATTGAACAAAGTAAGTAAAAAAAACATGCAAGTAAGGGTATAAATACATCGTCATCTCTGTTTGATTTTTTTGGGAGAGGTGGGGGTGTGTGTGGGGGGGGGGGGCACCAAGGAGAGATTTTTGAAATGGTCATTCTTATTCCCAGGATAAATAATCTTTCAAATTATTATGGATGTCTATCTATGCCATTTTATTTGGAAGAGGGAAGCGGTCTTGCTGGTGTACACATATATGGTCATCTTTTTTGGGTGTGGTTGTTGATCAATAAGTTTTCAGTTAATAAGATCTTAATATAAAGTTATTCACGAAAAGGTTGAAAAATGGTGCCGGTTTCAATAGATCTATAGAATATTTGTTAATAATAGATGGTAAGTATAACTACTTCTTACTCTAAATTAGTCTCAAATGAGAAAGTAACCAAGAAATGGAAGCCAAATAATGATGAAATACCTAACTGCAAAGGAGCCCAAAATGAAGGAGAAAATTCGAAGCCATTTGTAAAAATAGAATCATAATCAGGCAATAAAGTAGCTTGCGATAGTTACTTGAATTACAGAGGAAAATAAAATATGTTGAAAACAATACAAATAAAATTATGGATAATAAACGGATTTTATTCCCATCTTCATTCGTTTTGAGCTTTGAAGATCAATCCTTATAAGATTTCTCTTATTTATATAAGTAATATTGATGTTTTTTGGGGGCTTAAAATTTTTTTTTCACATTTCTAATGTTTTTTTCTTTTATTTGAACCTGGTGTAGCTATTTAATTGTAATAGACAATATGGTCGAATGCGGACTATTGCAAAAATATTTTTTTTTCGCTTTATTCAATCGTAGTGAAAAATGTTTCTCTATGTAATTTTAATGTTGCTATTAAAACTTGTTATAATGATTCGTAATTCCACCCTTACTGTTATCATTATTCGAAATATTAGTAGTAGTAATAGTAGTTGTAGTATGAGTAGCAGGTGTAGTAATATTGCTTCTGTTTATCTTGTATAATCCATTTATTTTTTCTATCAATTTTCCAATATTACTTCACCCTCAGTTTCACAAAATAACCTTCTATCATCAACAAAATCGAGACAAAAAAAATTCAACGCTACCATTTCTAACAAACTCCTCTTCCATTATTTGCAAATCCCCAAAAGTAAAGAATAACTCCATTGGAGGGAAATATCTTTGTGACGACGCTCGAATGCTTCAATCGGTCTACTTTACAGGACTAAATCTTCATAAATTTCAGCTCCACCACTTCCCATAAACTCCTCTGAAGAGGACAATCCTGATAGGGGATGGGCTGCTCTCTCTCTCTCTCTCTCTCTCTCTCTCTCTCTCTCTCTCTCTCTCTCTCAAGACTTAATGTTGTTGCTAGTCCAAAATCCTCTTAAATTTAAATAGGTTTTTAACTAAAGCAGCATTATTGTTAACAGCTGATTCCTTCAAAAATAAAATACTTGTTTAGAATGATTTTTAAGAAATATTTTAACTACTTAAAATATTTTTGAAAATAATGCATTGATAAATAAAATCATGATGTAAACCGAATGTGAATACAATTTGTTATCTATTTCGCAAAGTATGTTACAGTAATTTTGAATGATATATGTACATTAATGTAATATAATATGATACGATATAATCTAATGTAATCTAATGGAATATGGTGTGATATTCAGTTACGAAAACCAATCTTGATATTTTATTTATTTTTGGCTTCCAAGAAAAACTCACTGTTTACCTGTTTGTTTCAAAACTAAGAAGAAAAAAAGATTACAAACCATCCCATTCGACTAAACAACCAAATTACCAAACTGAAAACTTTTTCTCACGTCATATGCATAATGATCGCCTGAAATAATGGAACAATGGCTTCTTGTAACTTCTTGTTCTCTTACTCGTTTCACCTCCGTTCTTTGAATAATTTTGTGAAAAAATTGTCCCCATATACTATCACGTAAATAGTAATGGCCTCCCACTGGCTCGGATTTACGAGTAGCCAGAAAATCAGCTAGTCAGAGACGAGTAAAATTATCTGTTAATTGCTATAGTTAAAAAAAAAAAGATAGCTGAATCCTTCTAATTGCCTGTACGAAAGGCCATAGTTTAAACACAAACCCAGGTCCCTTTTCCGTCAATTTGGTATTATTCTCTTATCTACAATCCTCTTTGGCAAGAATTATCAAGAAACTGACACCTATGGGATCACATTCGCCTGTATGAATACGATCTCTTTGAATATGTGAATATAATCCTTCTGGGAATGAGTTTGTCCATGGGTAGGTTTTTTTATACTTAAAACAACCTTGGACGAATTCTAATAAATCGTTCCATATTTGGTATATATAACTTAAAATGTTGCTACTACAGCTCTCCTTAGTTTCTTTTTAGATTTTGATGAAGCTATTCTACAGCAGAATAAGAATCATCAGATAAAATGCAACAGACAAGATTGGTCATTTTCATTAAAATCCTTAGTACGTTTCCATTGAAAGATAAAAAAATTATGAACTAGAGGTTAACTGAAAATAATACAACTGGATTTTCAAAAATTAATGAGTATTTCATTCTGACTATATCGTTTTATATATATCTTTTTTAGCCATTTTCTATATATTTTTCATTCTAGCAAAAGTACCACCATTAATCTTCGACCTTTGTTTTCTGTCTCTGCTTAATTGGCTTTTGTGACATATTGAATATATCCACTAAAAGCAACTCGTATCTTTTTAACCTGATATCCTATCCCCCCCCCCCCCTCCTCTCTCTCTCTCTCTCTCTCTCTCTCTCTCTCTCTCTCTCTCTCTCTCTCTCTCTCTCTCTCTCTCTCTCTCTCTTCCTGCGCGAAAAATTATACTTTTTTCCCAGAAGGACTTTTCTCTAAACGGGTTTTCTTGTTTTCCATGATGTTTCGAAAGAGTTCTACCATTTTTTTTTTCCGGACGCGCTCAGGCTTTTTGCTCAAGTGGCAATTATTTGATTGAAAATAATTGTCAGGTATTTCTATATCTACCCGCCTTGTGTACTAGAAAAAAAGAAAAAATAGATTTATTATTTAGTAATACGCAGTTGAGACTATCATCAATGAGTTCAGGCTACTATAACCTAACTAGTATACGTGACCCGTCAAAAATGAGGGTTAAATATTTAGATATTAACACACCCTCGCACCAGGGTATGACTATTCCTTCTCCTGAACGAGGCCTGAAAAAAAAAAAATATATATATATATATATATATATATATATATATATATATATATATATATATATATATATATATATATATATAAGTATATATATATATATATATATATATATATATATATATATATATATATATATATATATATATACATATATATATATATATATATATATATATATATATATATATATATATATATATATATATATATATATATATATATATATATAATATATATATATATATATATATATATATATATATATATATATATATATATATATATATATATACGTACATATATATATATATATATATATATATATATATATATATATATATATATATATATATATATATATATATATATATATATATACATATTTGTATGTATATATATATATATATATATATATATATATATATATATATATATATATATATATATATATATATATATATATATATATATATATATATATATATATATATATTCAGGCTCAGCCATGTTAACCTGAAGGAAAGTTCCTTTAGGCAGCTTTCTAAGGGACATTTGGCTACAGTGATACTCCCAGAGAATTAGCCATAGGTCTCCGGATGTGTAACTTCTGCCGCGAGCATCCTTAATATAACTCTCAAAGATATCGCTAAATATCAGGTGAAATATTTCTTGATACACACATAGCAATCTTCACCCCAAATAGATTTTTTGCTTTGAGGAGGAAGAATGGTGAAAATGAAGGGGAGCTGTTATCAAGGTGGATCCCCTCCCAATACCGCCCCGGCAAACTATTCCTTTTGTAATAGCTAATTATGCATGGTGTTTCTCCTAACTGCTCTTGGTTTTTTACTATTACAAGGATTTTTCCAATGCAATCTCCAGCATCTTCATCTTCGGGAAAGTTAAGTATTTAATCTTTCTTGTGTATAATTTTTGCTCCCTTCTCACAGTTAAATTAGCATAATTTAAATATGTTTAGTGGAGCAGAGCTATTGCCGGAGGCGGCCATTCTGGGCCGCTGTCGTACGCCATAAATGCTTTATTTAGTTAGTTGTACGACGTTCCCTGTATTTAGCTATGATGAATTCTAGCTATTTAGGCAAATTATACTAGGGAAGATAAGATTACACATGTAATATTTCCTCTTCTATTAAAACGTTTCGATAGGATATGTTAGGGGCTCGGTGATATAGGGTAGCCGAGATCCCGACTCGGGTGAGGATAACGTAACGCGTTTTAATATACTTTAGTAACGTTATCCCCGTTCATCCTCTCGTATCCTTTTATTAATTCAATCGGAAATAGAACATCGCATATAATTACTATCATAATTCGATACACGTCTCTTTTAGATATATAAGGAAAAACCCTTCCTTTCCTCTAAGCGCCCCCATAAGACGGCAACCTTATCTTTCGTCTTGCCATAGAGTAGTGTACTCCGGCTTCACTGAGGTAGTGTTTCTGTCCATCCTCTTTGCCGGTGAGCATCCAGGCTTTGAAATACGACAGTAACTAAGAGTATTCAGTCTTGTTGCCGGCAACTCTACGATAGGGGATTAGTCATTCCCCTGCTGGTTACTACGATGTCGGCATAGGAAGCCCTGCTTCCCTACTCCACAACCGAAAGTAGTAGTACGATTGCCACCACCTTCTCCCTTGTGAACTATGAGACAAGTCTTATCCGGAAATGTCTTAGGCTAAGGAGTCTTTATTCCTTTGCCGCCAAAGACGGCACCGGCAATACAAACTATGTTTCCTTGATTTGCTGCCAAAAGCAGGAGGCATACCTGCCACCTTCTTTCTATGCATAATGTAAGACCCTTTCCCTTCCCCCTTCTGTCCTTTAGTGACGGTTTAGCCGTCAGGACCCCTGTGGCCGGTATTCCACAATCACCCCGCTTGCCGGGCTGATTTCGATGCCGGCCGGGCTCCTACAAAGGCGGGTAGATTGCCGCTTCAACCTTCCCTCTAATGGAAGCAAGGCTCTGAGAGAGGTTGAGCCAGCCCTGACGGATATGCCGGCCATGATGGCTGTGCCGGCCATGACGGCTGCCGGTTGGAGACCCATTACATCTTTGAGTATTCTTCAGTCCTTTCTTGGACTGCCATCCACAAACCCTGTAGCTGGCAGTGCAGCCGGCAACAGATAATGTGGCTGGATGGAAGCTAGAATTATTACATTGTCTCCCCTTCCATTTGAATCCTCATTCGGGAAAGAAGGCAGTAAAGGCAGTAGTCCCTAAAACCCTAATTATTATACTAAACTATAATAATACATTAGTCCTTCTCTCCATCCTTTCTCTCTCTCTATCGGCTAGTGCCCCCAGGTACTAGCCTAGCCCGGCAGTATACCAGCAGAACTACAGTATAGGAATATAAAGTAGCCAGTATTCCTGCAGTATAGCAAATACAGCTGCTAGAAATCCACAGTATATAACATACAGTAGTATGAATTTCCAACATACTCTGTGTATCCTTTAACAGTCCATTGTTGAGAACACTAAACAAATGTTGAGGTAAGCATTCCTTCAACGTTCTGATGTATCTTAGATTATCAAAACACAATATTTTACCATACAATATTAATATTTCACTTGTCGGGGAGTTAGAGCTAGTATACACTGACTCCGGCTCTAAGTACTAGAGCTCTTCTACCCTATATTTCCCTAATAAGGAAATTTTAAAATATTGATATTGAGGGATGTCACAGCATTTGCCTGGACAGGAAACACAGATATGTCTCTTTCATATTCCTTTTCTAGCTTACTATCCTAAGCTATAATTATAATAGTAAGAATTACTATTAATGCATGTAAGATTTATTAGTTGGACGAATTATCCCAAACTCATTTCATTCTTTCTTTTCTTACAGGAGGAGGCCAAGGTGAAGCGTGCTGTCATGTCCTACAACCACAAAAGTAAGAACTTTTGTGGCCACAAGATGTGTTGGACTCATGCGCCCTGCTCCATCGCAACTGAAACTGTCTGCACAGCCTTGATGTCTGAGGGTTTCGGTGATCTCAAGACATTGGAGTCTAGGGATACTGCGAGGGAAACGCTTCAAAAATGGGTAGGAGGGTTCCAGAAGAACTCTCCGGGACCTTACCTACCAAGCGAAACGATCAGAAGCCTGTTCCCTAAGGCAACATCTGACGTGGTTGTGCCTCAGGTACATGTCAAGCCTCCCTGCATACAACTGGCGATTGAGGCTGACATTAATAAGGCTTTTTAAGTCATGGACATCCACCAGGAAAGGATTTCAGAGGTGTCATCGGATACCGAGAAGGATCTCCTTCAAGAAGATCCTGAAGAAGAGGTGGTCCAGCCACCCGAGGAGGAGGAAGAATCCGGATTGACAGACACGGAAGACCCCCTACTGTTTGTGGTGGCATATCAACCTGTGCCGTCAACCTCTTCGGCCTCAACCTCTCAACCAGAACTGCTGTTCCCCAAGAGCGGAGCATTCATGGTGCAGATCTAGCTGATGATGAAAACTATGCGCAAGGAATAGCAGGAGATGAGAAAGGAAGTTAGGGAAGTACACCGCGCGGCTGCTTCTGCGGCTCCCACAAGCGGCCCAGAGTCTCTGACTTACCCTAATGCTCCGAAACCATCCCCTTGAGGTATGTGGAGTTCATGCCCTTGATGAATGGGAAACTCTATGTCTCAGAGAAGATGGGAGCCATATCCCTTGACGATCTTCAATTCTGGCCAAACTTTGCGGCTTACCCAGAGTGGTTCATCAGGTTGAAAAATGAACCTTCATCTAAAGAAGAGACGGAACCTAAGGAGGTCATGGTCTTCGATCATGACAAGGCACAGTCTCTCTTGACGAGTAGCCTGAAGAAAGCAGGATGCACATATTCGAAGGTTTCTTGCTCCTTCCTCCCGTGCTTTTCCTTTCAAAGTTAAAGCTCTCCATTGCGTATTAAAAGCAGTTTTTGCGGGAACACATGCCCTACACTAGAAAAGTAAGACCATTGTCTCTAGCCTGGCCTACGGGCGATAGAGACTGGAGCGAAGTTCATCTAACCTTCTTGATCTCGAAGTTAGATCTAGATATCGCAGGACAGCAGTTCAACGAGAACCTGCCGAAGTTGTCAGACTTTCTCCTGCAAAGAGAACAGGAGACACAAGACCCCAGATATTTACACGGTCCTAGCCAAGATACACATGGCTACATTAGTGAAGGACATGTACACTTTCGTGAAGGCCAGGAGGGGCTATAGAGAGCACATGTCAAACATGAGCCCAGGAAGCTGATCACTTCATGTATCTGGGGCAAGGACCTTTTCCCAAAGGATGTAGTCCAAGAGGTAGTTGCTAAAGCCGCCACGGAGAATAAGAGCCTTCTCCAAAAGTGGGGCATGTCTTCCAAAAGGAATTCATCCTCTGATGCTGGTCCCCAAACCAAGAACAGGAGGACAAAGAAGCAACGAGTGCCTCATAGTCCTGCGCAACATCCCACTGTTATCATGACCACAGTGCCCAAAATGGTTGCCCAACCGCGAACCACTTTCCAGATGGTGCCTCAGCAGTTAGTAGCACAGTCACCAGACTTTAACCCAGGCTTTGAAAGGCACACCACAACCTTTCGCCCAAAAGGTAGAGGATCTAGGAGAGGTTCCTCCAGAAATTCCCCAAAGGGTAGAGGAGGACGTGGTCAAGTTAACAAACGCTCTGGATCATCCAAGCAATGAGATTGAGATGTTCCAGGTAGGAGGAAGACTCTCCCACTTTCGGGATCGTTGGACCTTCGATCCCTGGGCCTATGGCCTAATCAAGAATGGACTGGGATGGGAATGGAGCAGAACTCCACCTTCCTTTCCTCAATTCTTCCAACACTCCACCCCCTTATTGGAGGAATATACCTTAGAACTCTTGAACAAAAAGGTCATAAGGAAAGCTAAGTCCATCAAATTTCTGGGAAGACTGTTTTGTGTTCCCAAGAAAGACTCTGACAAACTAACAGTCATTTTAGACTTGTCTCTACTCAACAAGTTCATTGAGAACAACAAGTTCCGGGTGTTAACCTCAAACACATAAGGACCCTGTTACTGAAAGTGGCATACCCAGTCTCAATAGACCTAACAGATGCTTACTGACACCTTCCAGTCAGCCGCCCCCTTTCCTCCTACCTAGGATTTAAGTTACTGAAGACAAAGTATGTCTTCAGAGCCATGCCCTTTGGACTAAACATAGCCCCAAGGATATTCACGCAACATGCAGACACAGTCGTATAACAGCTACGTTTAGAAGGCATTCAGGTAGCAGCATACCTGGACGACTGGCTGGTGTGGGCATCATCCAAGACTGCTTGTCTGCCGGCAGCTACGAAGGTGATCCAGTTCCCGGACCATCTGGGCTTCAAGATCAACCACAAGAAGTCTCACCTCTCTCCAGCTAAAGAGTTTCATTGGTTGGGAAACTTTTGGAACTTGCAATCACACCACCCCTCCATTCCACCGAAGAAGAGGATAGAGATCACAGGTCCTATCAAGAGACTACTGAAATCCAACAAGATTTCAAGATGCCAACAGGAAAGAGTACTGGGCTCTCTCTAGTTCGGAGCAGTAACAGACCCAGTGCTGAGACCACAACTAAAGGATGCATCAGGAGTCTGGAGAAGATACACATCAACAGCTTGAAGAGATCAACAGAGATCGACACCGACCTTGTCGCGATCGCTTTTGAGGCCGTGGTCGAAGGTCAAGAGTCTAGCAAGGACAATTCCCTTACAACCACCTCACCCGCCAGTAGTCATCCACACAGAGGCCTCACCGGAATGATGGGGAGGTCATTCCCATCAAAGGAAAGTACAAGGGAACTAGTCACATCAGTTCAAGATCTTTCACATCAACATTCTGGAAGCCATGGCAGTCTTCCTGATGTTGAAGAAACTATCCCATCACAGATCAGCCCACATCAAATTGGTCTTGGATAGCAAGGTGATAGTGAAATGTCTGTAACGACAAGGCTTGAGATCTCCCTACATCAATCACGTGATGTTGGCCATCTTTCGCTTTGCAAGAAAGAAAAGATGGCACTTATGAGCAGTTCACCTACAAGGGTTCCATAGTGTGACGGTGGGCGCTCTATACAGGCAAAAGCCGATAGAGTCAAAATGGTCCCTAGATGCAGACTCATTCTCCTTCATTTTGGAAAAAGTCCCAGAACTGCAGATCGACCTCTTCGCAACGAGCGACAACAAGAAACTACCTCGATATGTAGCCCTATACGAGGACCCTCAAGCAGAAGCGATGGATGCCATGTCTCTCGATTGAAACAGATGGAATCATATCTATCTGTTCCCTCCAACAAACCTCCTGCTGAAGGAACTCAACAAGCTGATATCCTTCAAAGGGACAGCAGCAGTAGTGGCCCCGAAATGGGCCAAGAGCAATTGGTTCCCACTAGTCATAGAACTGAGGCTGAGGCTGTTTCCTCTACCGAACTCAGTCCTATCCTGGTTCAGAAGTCAACTGTCTACGCTTTATCATTGAGAACCCAAAACCTGCATCTCATGATTTTCTCACCATAGCAGCCAAGAAAAGTTTCGGGATCTCAAGGGACGACATTGACTTTTTAGAAGAATACAAGACAAAGTCAACCAGAAGATTATGAATCGTCTTGGAAGAAGTGGGTCTATTTTGTCCAAGCAAAAAGGCTGGCAAAACTCTCAATAGACTTTTGCCAGTCCTTCTTCATTCACCTTCATTAACAAGGCTTTGCCTCCACCACGATAACTACGTGAAAGTCAGATTTGAATAAACCTCTTTTCTATGCCTTCCAGGTGGACCTGTCGAACGAAATCTTCAATATGATTCTGAAAGCATGCGTTAGACTTAAACCAGAAACCCCTCCAAAGCCCACATCATGGTCCTTGGACAAAGTCTTGCACTAATATTATTATTATTACCAGCCAAGCTACAACCCTAGTTGGAAAAGCAAGGTGCTATAAGCGCAAAGGCTCCAATAGGGAAAATAGCCCAGTGAGGAAAGGAAATAAATAAATGATGAAAATACCTTAATAAATCATTTTGAAAACAGTAACAATGTCATAACAGATATGTCCTATATAAACTATTAACAACGTCAAAAACAGATATGTCATATATAAACTATAAAAAGACTCATGTCAGCCTGGACAACATAAAAATATTTGCTCTAACTTTGGACTTATGAAGTTCTACTGATTCAACTACCCGATTAAGAAGATCATTCCACATCTTGGTAACAGGTGGAATAAAATTTCTAGAATACTGTGTAATATTGAGCCTTATGATGGAGAAGGCCTGGCTATTAGAATTAACTGCCTGCCTAGTATTACGAACAGGATAGAATTGTCCAAGGAGATCTGAATGTAAAAGATGGTCAGAGTTATGAAAAATCTTATGCAACATGCATAATGAACTAATTGAACGATGGTGCCAAAGATTAATATCTAGATCAGGAATAAGAAATTTGATAGACAGTATGTTTCTGTCTAATGAATTAAGATGAGAATCGGCAGCTGAACACCAGATAGGAGAACAATACTCAAAACAAGGTAGAGTGAAAAAAACACTTCTTCAGAATAGATTGATCACCAAAAATCTTGTAAGACTTTCTCAATAAGCCAATTTTTTGTGCAATTCAAGAAGAATGAGGGCTAATGGGTTTCTCAAAAGAAAATTTGCTGTCGAGAGTCACACCTAAAATTTTGAAAGAGTCATACAAGTTTGAAGAAACATTATCAATACTGAGATCCGGATGTTGAGGAGTCACTGTCCTTGACCTACTTATAATCATATTTTGAGTTTTATTGGGATTCAACTTCATACCCCAAAATTTGCACCATGCACTAATTTTAGCTAAATCTCTATTAAGGGATTCACTAACCCCAGATCTACATTCGGGGGATGGAATTGATGCAAAGAGAGTAGCATCATATGCATATGCAACAAGCTTGTTTTCTAGGCCAAACCACATGTCGTGTGCATATAGTATGGAAAGTAATGGGCCAAGAATACTAACCTGTGGAACACCAGATATCACATTCCTGTACTCTCTATGGAGGCCATCAACAATAACTCTTTGAGATCTATTACTTAAATAATCAATTATAATGCTAAGAAACGACCCACCCACTCCAAACTGTTTGAGTTTGAAAACTTCCTGACCACAATCAAGGGATTTCTGTATAGCATTGGAGATTTTAAGAAGGGCACCACATGCT
The DNA here is from genome assembly GCF_036898095.1 of Palaemon carinicauda. Lineage (NCBI taxonomy): Eukaryota > Metazoa > Arthropoda > Malacostraca > Decapoda > Palaemonidae > Palaemon > Palaemon carinicauda. Next base: position 102,212,947 of record NC_090734.1, read on the forward strand.
CCAAGGCTTTTACGAAAATCAAATTGTAAACTAGGGAATAGATGATTACCTTCAGCAACCCTATTAAGACGTTTTGCCAGAAGACGTTCAAAAACTTTAGATAATATGGGAGTTATGGAAATTGGGCGGTAATCAGTGGGACTTGAGCTACCGCAAACAAATTTACACAGAGGAGTAACATTACCAATTCTCCAATAAATGCTAAAAGCTCCTCTCCTTACTAACTTGCACAAAATAACAGATAACTTTTGAGCTAAGAAATCTGCTGTCTTTATAAAAAAAGAAAGGAAAAATACCATTTGGGTCTACACCTCCATAAGCATCAAGGTCCATCAACAGAGCTTTAATCTCATGAGATCGAGAAGCTAAACTAGTTAGTTTAGCCTCAGGAAAACAAGAATGAGGAAGTTCAAGTTTTTCATTACTCTGTTTACTGTCAAAAACACCAGCCAGCAGGGTTGCCTTTTCCTTTGGAGAGTGAGTGACTGAGCCATCAGGTTTAAGTAAAGGAGGAACTGTTGCATCTACACCAAAGCGTGCAGATTTAAGGGTAGACCATAATTTATGTTCCTGAGTTGTACCAGAAAGGTTTTCTTTTATGGTTTAATTATAATCCTTTTCAGTTGAGGCATAAACTCTCTGAGCGAAAGCTAGAAGCTGAGTATAGTTATTCCAAGTCAAATCTGATCTATTGCCGTTCCAAATATGATAGGCCTCCTGCTTCTCCAAATAAGCAGGACCACGGTTTTTCCTTCACTCGGTACCTTAGCACACGAAAAGGGATACGCTCATCAATTATGTTGACTAAATTCTTACTCAAAAGGACAACAGGATCTACACCACTAAATAATTGTGACTGATTTAAGCAAAATAGAGCATGCAAAATCCCATTCCAGTGTGCTTGGGATTTCATATAGATTTTACAAGAATATGATATATTAGGGACAGGCTGCTCAGTCTTCACTACTAATGAAATCAAGGCATGATCAGATATCCCGTCTGGAGAACCAACCTTACTAGTTATAACGCCAGGGGAGTCAGTGTAAACGAGGTCCAAGCAACAGCCAGACCTCTGAGTAGCTTCATTTATGATTTGCTCACAGCCTGATTCCGAGGCAAAGTCTGAAGCTTTTAACCCATGGCAATTGGTAGGAGAGATAGAAATTAACCGCTCCCTATGGTGAGCATTAAAATCACCAACAAAGACCAAAGAAGCCTTTCTATCATCTTCTTGTATATTAGCCATAATGGTAAAAACACAATCGAACAGAATCATCCATGTCAGTATCCTGGTAAATGGAACACAAATAAAAGTTGTTAAGCCTACCACAATCTCTTATTACCTGAATCTCATGACATCCAAATCGATAGCAGGACTTATGAGAAGCAGGGTACTCGGTCCTAATATACACCGCAATTCCCCTTGCCCTAGGGATGGCATCACGTTTTAACATTATTGGCTTTTTAAAACCACTTATGAGGAGCTCAGTGGAGTGCCTCATATTAGAAACCAAAGTTTCTGAGCACAACAGAATATCATAGTGTCTGGACGCAACTGTAAGGTCTTAGATATTTGCATGAAGACCCTGAATTTTGCAATACAGAAGACGACATTGACGAAATCAAGGACGTACTGGTCCCGGATTTTGCTCAATGTCTCCAGACAGCATAAGAATTAATAGAGACATCATACTTAAAAGCTAGACTAACAAGAATTATAACAAAAACAATATGTACAGAATTAAAAATAATGTGATTGATGAAACCCATAGACTATAGTAAAAAGTCGGAAAATCTGTTCAACATGGAGGAGTCGATATACCATGCAAGGGTGAATACCTAAAGTACCTAGAACAAGAAGTGATATTCTTGATCGCTAGAGCCTCACGGGCTAGATTTACTGAAATAGTGGCCGTATCAAGAGACGAGGGCCATATTCAGTTCAAAGTAGAGGGAAAACTGGATCTTTTTCCTGATCCTACCTTTCTTTCCAAAAATGAGCTTCCCACCAAAAGGTGGGGTCCTTGGAGAATCTGCCCTCTGAAAGAAGATATCTCTCTATGTCCAGTAGAGCGTCTTAAGGTCTATCTACGAAGAACTTCAGATTTCAAGGAAGGACAGCCATTCATAGGCGAAACCTCAGGATCAAACTTATCCCTAAAACAACTGAGGGCAAAACTCACCTACTTTATTCGCAGAGCGGATCCTGACAGGACACCCGCAGGTCACAATCCTAGAAAAATTTCTTCCTCGATGAACTTCTTTCAGCATTTGGACATTGATAGACTCCACTCATATGCGGGTTGGAAATCCTCTAGAGTCTTTTATAAACATTACGTGAAGCAAGTGCATGAAATAAAACACTTTGTTGTGGCAGAAGGTAGTGTTATAAAACCTGTCGTCTAGTGCTACGATGAACAGTGAACTGTTTTGGACTTAACAGTATAAAGGGTGAACAGGTATTAACATCTTAGAGTGTAATACATTTTAATGAGGATCACTAAAGGGATTTTAGGACTGTTCCATATAGGTATAGAATCTAACAAATAACACCAGTATCGTGTGAACATTCCTACACAGTGTTAAACATATCCATTGATGTTGACTATGTTAAAGATTCGTTTTATGATACATTTGTTGTGGTATTTATTTTCATCCATACAAATACATATATAATATGTATTTTGTGTCTTATCCGCCCTACATGAAACCAAAGAAATTTTCCAGAGACTTTTATTTTCCTATGAATAAAAATACTTGATACTGTACCTCTGTAAAAACAACGTGGTAATAACTAAAGTTTCACATTGTTCCTACGAATACTACCTTGACTCTTCATAGTCGGCATCGACTTATTCCCTGCAGGGGTCAGGAAGCCCTAAGTTAGTTCCAAACATTGTGGATATGACAAATAATGGTAATGACATATATACATTTGGTCTGGGAGACCATATAAGAATCTGTGTCAAGGTAAAGGATCTTATACAATCCCCAAGATTTATTACTTTCATGTAATTCTCTGGTAAATTTCCATCAGGATGACATGGCTGAGCCCAAAAAACGGATTTTGAGCAAAGCAAAAAATCTATTTTTGGGCGATATGGCCATGTCGTCCTGATGGACCCTACCTCCTTTTAAAAAGAAGTATACATCTGTGTAACAAGTCCCCACCCGAAACTAACTCTCTACTGTTATCTATGCTTAATTGCAACAAAGAATAGTTCACCAGGGTGGAAGGGATTCACTGGGTAACATTGATAACGGCTCCCCTTCATTTTTGCCACTCTTCCCCGTGAAAGTGAAAACTCTATTTGCGGTGAAGATTGCTATGTGTCGTATCAAGATATACGTTCCCTAATTTTATGCGATATCCTTAATAGTTATATTAAGGATACTCTCGCCAGGAGTAAGAATTTTTGAGATCAATGGTCAATTCTCTGGGAGTATCACTGTAGCCAAATATCCTTTCGAAAGCTGCATAAAGGAACCTTCTATCAGGACGACATGTCCATATCACCCATAAATACATTTTTCGCTTTGTTCAAAATCCGTTATACATATATATATATATATATATATATATATATATATATATATATATATATATATATATATATATATATATATATATATATATATATATATATATATATATATACATATATATATATATATATACATATATATATATATATATATATATATATATATATATATATATATATATATATATATATATATATATATATATATATATATATATATATATATATATATATATATATATATTCTATTATTGTTTCTATCCAGTTATCTTTGCTCGAGATTTCTTGACGTCTGAGAATGGACGGCGAATGGCTTGAGGCCCAAATGGACTGCAGATTGGTATTTGTGGCGTCATCATAATGCTGATTACGTTGCTGATTCCGGGTAAGTAACTTTGTTTTTACATTGATTGATTGCATATCCCTTAATAAACTAAGATTTACAGTTCAGATACATATAGCTGAAATAAGGAGCGGACAATGGTTTAATATGAGGAAATGAACCTTAAACCACAAGTAATTTACAAGAAATATGAATTGGAAATTAATCAAAGAAGTACTCAAACACCGAATGAAAAAAGAAATATCCAAATTTGGTCTGAAATTGATTTACGAACTGATGAATATTTCACACAGATAGGAGTTTTAGAGGCCCAAATATACTGCAGATTGTCATTTGTGACGTCATCACAATAGTGATTACGTTGCTGATTCCGGGTAAGTTACTTTTTTGTTAATTTCCTTAATATTGAAGTGCTTGAATATTCAATCAGTTTCCCTCCACTCAAATACATTCAAAATCATTCTCTCTTCACTCACTGTTACGTCTTCTAGACTAGAGGATGACCTTGATTACATTCTCACAGCTCTGTGAAATATTCAGTAGTTCGCAGACTATAAGTCGGTCGCTTTGCGATTGGCCAACTTTTGGGCTTGTGTAGCATTGTTATTATTATTATTATTATTATTATTATTATTATTATTATTATTATTATTATTATTATTATTATTATTATTATGTATCACTAGCTAAGCTACAACCCTAGTTTGAAAAGCAGGATGCTATAAGCCCAAGGGACCCAACTAGGAAAATTAGCCCAGTTAGGAAAGGGGAAAAAACCTACATGGGAAATAATGAATAGAAAATATGGGATATCTTAAAATTTGTAACAACATTATAGTAGTGCTGCCCTGGTTAGAATTATGAAAAATCTCATGCAACATATGCATAATGAATCAACTGAAAATAGGTCCCAAAGATTAATAGGCAGATCAGAATAAAACGTTTAACACACCGCAAGTTTTTGTCCAGAAGATCACACAGGAAAACAGTACTTGAAAAAAATAGAATGTAAGAATTTGTATATTTCTTCAGAATAGATTGATCACCGAAAATATTTAGATTTTCTCAATAAGCTATTTTTGGGCAATTAAAGCAAGTGCATGAAATAAAACACTTTGTTGTGGCAGAAGGTAGTGTTATAAAACCTGTCGTCTAGTGCTACGATGAACAGTGAACTGTTTTGGACTTAACAGTATAAAGGGTGAACAGGTATTAACATCTTATCTTAGAGTGTAATACATTTTAATGAGGATCACTATAGTGATTTTAGGACTGTTCCATATAGGTATAGAATCTAACAAATAACACCAGTATCGTGTGAACATTCCTACACAGTGTTAAACATATCCAACATCTGAGTGAAATAAAATTGATAATTTCACAATAATAAGTGGCAACTACGTTTTACTAATATATATTTCTTCGCTTACAGGTCACACACACACACACACACACACACACACACACACACACACACACACTCACATATATATATATATATATATATATATATATATATATATATATATATATATATATATATATATATATATATATATATGTATATATATATATATATATATATATATATATATATATATATATATATATATATATATATATATATTGATGTTGACTATGTTAAAGATTCGTTTTATGATACATTTGTTGTGGTATTTATTTTCATCCATACAAATACATATATAATATGTATTTTGGGTCTTATCCGCCCTACATGAAACCAAAGAAATTTTCCAGAGACTTTTATTTTCCTATGAATACAAAATACTTGATAACGTACCTCTGTAAAAACAACGTGGTAATAACTAAAGTTTCACATTGTTCTTACGAATACTACCTTGACTCTTCATAGTCGGCATCGACTTATTCCCTGCAGGGGTCAGGAAGCCCTAAGTTAGTTCCAAACATTGTGGATATGACAAATAATGGTAATGACATATATACATTTGGTCTGGGAGACCATATAAGAATCTGTGTCAAGGTAAAGGATCTTATACAATCCCCAAGATTTATTACTTTCATGTAATTCTCTGATAAATTTCCATCAGGATGACATGGCTGAGCCCAAAAAACGGATTTTGAGCAAAGCAAAAAATCTATTTTTGGGCGATATGGCCATGTCGTCCTGATGGACCCTACCTCCTTTTAAAAAGAAGTATACATCTGTGTAACAAGTCCCCACCCGAAACTAACTCTCTACTGTTATCTATGCTTAATTGCAACAAAGAATAGTTCACCAGGGTGGAAGGGATTCACTGGGTAACATTGATAACGGCTCCCCTTCATTTTTGCCACTCTTCCCCGTGAAAGTGAAAACTCTATTTGCGGTGAAGATTGGTATGTGTCGTATCAAGATATACGTTCCCTAATTTTATGCGATATCCTTAATAGTTATATTAAGGATACTCTCGCCAGGAGTAAGAATTTTTGAGATCTATGGTCAATTCTCTGGGAGTATCACTGTAGCCAAATATCCCTTCGAAAGCTGCATAAAGGAACCTTCTATCAGGACGACATGTCCATATCACCCATAAATACATTTTTTGCTTTGTTCAAAATCCGTTATACATACATACATACATATATATATATATATATATATATATATATATATATATATATATATATATATATATATATATATATATATATATATATATATATATATATATATATTCTATTATTGTTTCTATCCAGTTATCTTTGCTCGAGATTTCTTGACGTCTGAGAATGGACGGCGAATGGCTTGAGGCCCAAATGGACTGCAGATTGGTATTTGTGGCGTCATCATAATGCTGATTACGTTGCTGATTCCGGGTAAGTAACTTTGTTTTTATATTGATTGATTGCATATCCCTTAATAAACTAAGATTTACAGTTCAGATACATATAGCTGAAATAAGGAGCGGACAATGGTTTAATATGAGGAAATGAACCTTAAACCACAAGTAATTTACAAGAAATATGAATTGGAAATTAATCAAAGAAGTACTCAAACACCGAATGAAAAAAGAAATATCCAAATTTGGTCTGAAATTGATTTACGAACTGATGAATATTTCACACAGATAGGAGTTTTAGAGGCCCAAATATACTGCAGATTGTCATTTGTGACGTCATCACAATAGTGATTACGTTGCTGATTCCGGGTAAGTTACTTTTTTGTTAATTTCCTTAATATTGAAGTGCTTGAATATTCAATCAGTTTCCCTCCACTCAAAAACATTCAAAATCATTCTCTCTTCACTCACTGTTACGTCTTCTAGAGGATGACCTTGATTACATTCTCACAGCTCTGTGAAATATTCAGTAGTTCGCAGACTATAAGTCGGTCGCTTTGCGATTGGCCAACTTTTGGGCTCGTGTAGCATTATTATTATTATTATTATTATTATTATTATTATTATTATTATTATTATTATTATGTATCACTAGCTAAGCTACAACCCTAGTTTGAAAAGCAGGATGCTATAAGCCCAAGGGACCCAACTAGGAAAATTAGCCCAGTTAGGAAAGGGGAAAAAACCTACATGGGAAATAATGAATAGAAAATATGGGATATCTTAAAATTTGTAACAACATTATAGTAGTGCTGCCCTGGTTAGAATTATGAAAAATCTCATGCAACATATGCATAATGAATCAACTGAAAATAGGTCCCAAAGATTAATAGGCAGATCAGAATAAAACGTTTAACACACCGCAAGTTTTTGTCCAGAAGATCACACAGGAAAACAGTACTTGAAAAAAATAGAATGTAAGAATTTGTATATTTCTTCAGAATAGATTGATCACCGAAAATATTTAGATTTTCTCAATAAGCTATTTTTGGGCAATTAAAGAAGAAATAGACCGAAAATAGTTTTCAAAACTAAATTTGCGATCAAGAATCACACCTAAAATCTTAAAGGAGTTATATGTAGTTGAAAAACTCATTATTAATGTAGACATCAAGATATTGAGGACTCACTGTTCTCGGCTTACTTGCAATCTTACTCTGAGTTGTATATCGTTCAACTTCATGCCCCATTGCACAATGCGCTAATTCTAGTCAGATCTCTATTATGGGCTTAAGAGGCCACAGACCTATATTCAGGAGACAGAATTGAAGTAAATAGACTAGCATAATTTATATATGCAGCGAGATTATTTCCTAGGCTAAATCACGTATCGTGTATATATAGTATGAAAAGTAATAGGCCCAGAACACTACCCTGATGGACACCAGATATCATATTCCCATATTCACTATGGTACCGATAAACACTGAATCTTTGCAATCTATTAATCAGAATTTGAATAATGATGCAAAGAGAATATCCAAATGCTCCCAACTGTTTGAGT
>NC_090734.1:102228699-102236199 GCF_036898095.1 Palaemon carinicauda
TCAGTTCTTCCCGATTAATCATTAGCGAATAATTAATTTCTGTGTCCAACTGTAACTATGTTTGTAAACGCTGAATGTTATATAACAATAATCTGCAAAAAAAGACGGAAAACTGACCCCAACCCTGGATTCAATTCCTCCAAATTAGTCATTGGAAAATATTGAATTATTGGATCCTACTGTACTTATGCTTGTAAAGGTCGAATATTACCTGTGATTGATCATCATAAAAGGTAGACACCTTATTCAGACACTGGATTCAGTTCCTCCAGATTAATCATATAAAGTATTGGATTCCTGTGTCCAACTGTACCTATGTTTGCAAAGGCAAAATAATATCTGTGAATGTTTTGCATAAAATACAGAAACCTGAGTCAGACACTGCATTCAGTTCCTCCAGAATAATCATTGGAGTATATTGAGTTCTTGTGTCCAACTGTACCTATGCTTGTAAAGGCAGAATATTATATGTGAATGATCAGCATAAAAGACGAGAACCTGACTTGGACACTGGATTCAGTTCCTCCAGATTAATCATTCCAGATTATTGAATTCCTGTGTCCAACTGTACCTAGGCTTGTAAAGGAAGAATATTATCTATGAATGATCTCTATAAAAGACAAAAACTTGAATCAGACACTGGATTTAGATCCTCCAGATTAAACATGGGAGAATATTGAATTCATATGTCAAACTTTACCTGTGCTTGTAACGGTAAAATATTATCTGTGAATGATTTGTATAAAAGACGGAAACCTGATTCAGACACTAGATTCAGTTCCTCCAGATTATTCATTGGAAAATATTGAGTACCTGTGTTCAACTGTACTTATGCTTGTGAAGCCAGAATATTATCTGTGAATGATCTGGGTAAAATAAAGAAACCAGACTCAGACACTGGATTTAGTTCCTCCAGATTAATTATTTGAGAATATTGAATTCATATGTCTAACTATACTCATGCTTGTGAAGCTAAAATATTATCAGTGAATGATCTACAAAAAATACAGAAACCTGACTCAGACACTGGATTCAGTTCCTCATGATCAATCATTGGAGAATATTGAGTTCTTATGTCCAACTGTACCTATGATGTAAAGGTAGAATATTATCTGTGAATGATCTGCATAAAAGACGGAAACATGACTCAGACACTGGATTTAGTTCCTCCATATTGATCATTGGAAAATATTAAATTCCTGTGTCCAACTGTTTTTATGCTTGTAAAGGCATGATATTATCTATGAATGATCAGCATAAAAGACGAAAACCAGACTCAGAACTAGGTTCAGTTAATCCAGGTTTATCATTGGAGAATATTGAGTTCCAGAGTCCAACTGTACCTATCCTTATAAAGGCAGAGTAATATCGTTGAATGGTCTACATAAAATACTGAAACCTGACTTAGACACTGGATTCTATTACTCCAGATTAATCATTGGAGAATATTGAGTTCCTCTGTCCAACTATTCCTATGATGTAAATGAAGAACCTTCTCTGTGAATGATCTGCAAAAAAAGACGGAAACCAGACTCAGAATCTGGATTGAGATCTTCCAGATTAATCATTGGAGAATATTGAGTTCTTGTGTCCAACTATACCTATGCTTGTAAAAGCAGAATATTATCTGTGAATGATCAACATAAAAGTCGAAAACCTGACTTGGACACTGGATTCAGTTCCTCCAGATTAATTATTCGAGATTATTGAATTCATGTGTTCAACTCTACCTATGCATGTAAAGGAAGAATATTATCTATGAATGATCTATATAAAAGACAAAAACTTGAATCAGACACTGGATTTAGATCCTCCAGATTAATCATTGGAGAATATTGAATTCCTATGTCTAACTATACTTTTGCTTGTGAAGCCAAAATATTATCTGTGAATGATCTACAAAAAATACAGAAACCTGACTCAGACACTGGATTCAGTTCCTCCTGATCAATCATTGGAAAATATTGAATTCTTGTTTCCAACTGTACTTATGCTTGTAAAAGCACAATATTATTTGTGAATGATCTGAATAAAATACGGAAACCTGAATCAGACACTGGATTAGATTCCTCCTGATTAATCAATAGAGAGTATTGAAATCTTGTGTCCAACTGTACCTATGCTTATAAAGCCGGAATAATATATGTGAATGACGTGCATAAAAGATGGAAACATGACTCAGAAATTGGTTCCAGTTCCTCTACATTAATCATTGGGAAATATTGAATTCTTGTGTCCAACTATTCCTATGCTTGTAAATCCAGGATATTATCTGTGAATGATTTGCATAAAAGAAAGAAACCTGACTTAAACACTGGATTCAGTTCCTCCAGATTAATCATTGGAGAATATTGAGTTCCTGTGTCCAAATATACCTATGCTCGTAAAGGCATAGTAATATCTTTGAATGGTCTGCATAAAATACGGACCCCCTGACTAAGACACTGGTTTTAGTTCATCCAGATTAATAATCGGAGAATATTGAATTTCTGTGTTCAACTGTACAAATGCTTGTAAAGGCAGAATATTATTTATTAATGTTCTGCATAAAACAGGAAACCTAACTCACACACTGGATTGAGTTCCTCCAGATTAATCATAGCAAATTATTGGATTCATGTGTCCAAATGTCTCTCTGCTTGTAAATGCAGATTATTATCTTTGAATGATCATCATAAAAGACGAAAACATGACCCACACACTGGATTCAGTTCCTCTTGATCAATCATTGGAGAATATTGAATTCTTGTGTCCAACTGTTCCTATGCTTGTAAATGCAGAATGTTATATGTGTATGATCAACATAAAAGACGGAAACCTGACCCAGTCAGTGGGTTCAGTTCCTCCAGATTAATCAAATTGAATATTGAATTCCTTTTTCCAACTGTACCAATGCTTGTAAAAGTAAAATAATATCTGTGAATGATCTGCCTAAAAGACGGAAAACTGACCCAGACACTGGACTCCAATCCCCCAGATTAATCATTGAATAATATTGAGTTCCTCTGTCCAATATTACGTATGCTTGTAAAGGTAAAATAATATCTGTGAATGATCTGCATGAAATACGAGAACCTGACTCAGACGCTGGATTTAATTCTTCCAGATTGATGATTTTAGAATAAGGAATTACTGTGTCCAACTGTACCTATGCTTGTAAAGTTAGAATATTATCTTTGAATGATCTACATAAAAGACGGAAACCTGACTGAGACACTGGATTCAATTCCTCCAGATGAATCATTGGAAAATATTGAATTCTTGTGTCCAACTATACCTATGCTTGTGAAGGCAGAATATTACCTGTGAATGATCAGCATAGAAGACGAACACCTGACATTGACACTGTATTTATTTCCTAAAGATTTATCAATGGAGAATATTGAATGCATGTGTCCAACTGTACCTATCCGTGTAAATGCAAAATATTATCTATGAATGATCAAAATAAAAGATGGAAACATGATTCAGACGCTGGTTTCAGTTCCTCCTGATTAATCATATAGAATATTGAATTCCTGTGTCCAACTGTACCTATTTTTATAAAGTCAAAATATTATCTGCGAATGATCCACATGAAAGACGGAAAACTGACTCAGACACTGGATACCGTTCCCCCAGATTAATCATTGGAGAATATTTGCTTCCTGTGTCCAACTGTACCTATGCTTGTAAAGGCAGAATGTTATCTATGAATGTTATGCATAAAAGATGGAAAACTGACTTAGACACTGTATTTTGTTCCCCCAGATTAATCATTGGAGAATATTGAATTCCCGTGTCCAACTGTACTTATACTTGTGAAGGCAGAATATTATCCGTGAATGATCTGCATTAAAGATGGAAACCTGACTCAGACACTGGTTTCAGTTTCTCCAGATTAATCATATAGAATATTAAATTCCTATGTCCAACTCTACCTTTGCTTGTAAGGGCACAATATTATCTGTTAATGATCTGCATAGGATACGGAAACATGAATCAAAAACTGGATTTGGTTCTCCCATATTAATCATTGGGGAATATTGAATTCCTGAGTCCAACTCTACCTATACAAGTAAAGGCAGCATATTATCTGTGAATGATCTCCATAAAAGACGGAAACCTGACTCAGACACTGGATTCAGTTCCTCCACATTAATCATTGAGGAATATTCAGTTCCTGTGTCCAAATCTACCTATGATGTAAGACAGAATATTATCCAAGAATGATCTGCATAATAGACAGAAACCTGACTCAGACACTGGATTAAGTTCCTCCAGATTAATCATTGGAAAATATTGAATTCCTGTGTCCAACTGTACTTAAGCTTGTAAAGACAGTATATTATCTGTGAATGATCAGCATAAAAGACGAAAACCTGACTTAAACACCGTATTCAGTTCATACAGATTAATCAGAGAGTATATTTAATTCCTGTGTCCAACTGTACCTATGCTTGTAAAGGCAGAATATTAACTGTGAATGATCTGCATAAAAGACGGAGACCTGACTCAGAAACTAGATTCAGTTCCTCCACTTTAATCATTGAAGAATATTCAGTTCTTGTGTCCAACTCTATCTATGATGTAAGGCAGAATATTATCCATAAACGATCTGCATAATAGACAGAAACCGGACCAAGACACTAGATTCAGTTCCTCCAGATTAATCATTGGATAATATTGAATACATGTGTCCAACAATACCTATGCTTGTAAAGGCAAAATTTTAACTGTGAATGATCTACATAAGATAGGAAAACCTGAATGAGACACTGGTTTCAGTCCCTCCAATTTAATCATATAGAATATTATATTCCTGTGTCCAATCGTACCTATGCTTATAAAGGCAAAAAAAATATCTGTGAATGATCTGAATAAAAGACGGAAAACTGTCTCACATATTGGATTCCGTTCCCCCTTTAATCATTGGAGAATATTGAGTTCCTGTGTCCCACTGTACCTATGCTTTTATAGGCTGAATATTATCTGTGAATGATCTGCATAAAAGACAGAAACCTGTCTCAGACATTGGATTTAGTTCCTCCAGATTAATCATTGGAGAATATAGAGTTCCTGTGTCCAACTGTACCTATGATGTAAAGGCAGGCTATTTTCAATGAATGATATGCATAAAAGACAGAAAACTGACTCAGACACTGGATTGAGTTTTTCCGGATTAATCATTGGAAAATATCGAATTCTTATGTGCAACTGTATTGTTGCTTTTAAACGCTGAACATTATATGTGAATGATCAGCATAACAGATGAAAATCGGACTTAGACACTTGATTCAGTTCTTACATATTGATCATTAGGGAATATTGAATTCTTGTGTACAACTGTACCTATGCTTGTAAGGGCAGAATAATATCTGTTAATGATCTGCATAGAAGAAGGAAAATAATTCAGACACTTTATTCCGTTCCTCCAGATTAATCATTGGAGAATATTGAGTTCCTTCGTCCAACTTTACCTATGCTTGTATAGACAGAAAATTATCTGTGTACGATCTGCATAGAGGTCGGAAACCTGACTCAGTTAATGGATCCAGTTCCTCCAGATTAATGATTGGCGAATATTGAATTCCTGTGTCCAACTTTACTTATGCTTATAAAGGCAGAATATTATCTGTGAATGATCTGCATGAAAGACTGAAACCTGACTCAGGCACTGTTTCAGTTCCTCCAGATTAATCATATATAATATTGAAATCATGTTTTCAACTGTACCTATGCTTATAAAGGCAGAATATTATCTTTGAATGATCATCATAAAAGACAAAAACCTTACTTAGACACTGGATTCAGTTCCTCCATATTAATCATTGGAGAATATGGAATTCATGTGCCCAACTGTAAATATGTTTGTATAGGCAGAATATTACCTATGAATGCTCTGTATAAAAGATGGAAACCCGACTCTGACACTGGATTCAGTTTCTCCATGTTAATGATTGGAGAATATTAAATTCCTTTGTCCAACTGTACTTATGATTGTAACTGCAGAATATTATATATGAATGATCTGCATAAAAGACGGAAACCTGATTCGGGCACAGTTTCAGTTCCTCTTGTTTAACCATACAGAATATTGAATTCCTGTGTCCAACTGTACCTATGCTTGTAAAGGCAGAATATTATCCGTGAATGATCTGCATTAAAGACATAAAACTGGCTCAGACAATGGATTCCATTCCCTCAGGTTAATCAACTGTACCTATGCTTGAAGGGTAGAATATTATCTGTGAATGATCTGCATGAAATATGGAAACCTGACTCAGACACTGGACTCAATTACTCCAAATGAATCATTGGAGAATGTTGAGTTCCTGTGTCCAACTCTACTTATGATGTAAATGCAAAATATTATCTGTGAATGATCTGCAAAAAAAGATGGAAACCTGATGCAGACACTGTATTGAGTTCTTCCAGATTAATCATTGGAAAATATTGAATTCCTGTGTCCAAATATACCTCTGCTTGTAAAGGTAGAATATTATCTATGAATGATCTGTATAAAAGAGAGAAACCCTGACTTAGACACTGGATTCAGTTCCTTCAGATTAATCATTTTTAGAATATTGGGTTCCTGTGCTCAACTGTGTCTATGCTTGTAAAGGCAGCCTATTATCAGTGAATGATCTGCATAAAAGACGAAAATCTGACTCAGACATTGCATTCAGTTCCTCCCGATTAATCATTGGAGAATATTGAGTTCTTGTGTCCAACTCTACCTATGATGTAAAGGCTGAATATTATCTGTGAATGATCTGCATAAAAGACAGAAACCTGACACACACACTGGATTCACTTCTTCCAGATTGATCATTGGAGAATATTGAATTCCTTTGTCCAACTGTACCTATGCTTGTAAAGGCAGAATATTATTTGTGAATGTTCAACATAAAACACGAAAACCTGACTTAAACACTGAATTTAGTTCATTCATATTAATCATTGGAGAATATTGAATTCATGTGTACAAATGTACCTATGCTTGTAAAGGAAGAATATTATCTATGAATGATCTGTATAAAAGACGGAACCCTGATATAGACACCGGATTCAGATCCTCCAGATTAATCCTTGGAGAATATTGAATTCCTGTGTCCAACTGTATATATGCTTGTAAAGGCGAAATATTATTTGTGAATGATCTGCATAAAAGGTGGAAACCTGATTCAGACACTGGATTCAGTCCCTCTAGATTAATCATATAGAATATCGAATTCTTGTGTCCAACTGTACCTATGCTTGTAAAGGCAGAATAATATCTGTGAATAATCTGCATAACAGACGGAAAACTGACTCAGACACTGGATTCCGTTCCCCCAGATTAATCATTGGAGAATAATGTGTTCCTGTGTCCAACTGTACCTATGCTTGTAAACGAAAAATATTATCTGTGAATGATTTGCATAAAAGACGGAAACCTGACACAGATATTGGATTCGGTTCCCCCTGGTCAATCATTGGAGAATAATGAATCTGTGTCATGGAAATGTCTAAAAATTA
>NC_090734.1:102241199-102246199 GCF_036898095.1 Palaemon carinicauda
ACATTAATGTCTGGATTCTCTTAACGACCTCGGGATCAGAGCCCCAGGCGAAATCACACAAAGACAAGAGCTTGGGTCCGGCCGGGAATCGAACACTGGTCGGTAAGCTTGTATAGACAGTGACTAAGCCACTTGGCCACGAAGAAAAATAAAGTCAATGACAATTCTTCTGTACTTATACATGTCGAATTCAGGTGTTTTGTACTTAGAATCAAATCAACCCATCTTCACCATCGTAGCTAATTGGTAGTTTGTTACTTGGCATTCAATTAATGATAAATTTTGCACATTTAGACGTGTTTTTCATATTCAAATAAGCCATATATATTTTTGATACATTAATGTCTGGATTCTCTTAACGACCTCGGGATCAGAGCCCCAGGCGAAATCACACAAAGACAAGAGCTTGGGTCCAGCCGGGAATCGAACCCTGGTCGGCAAGCTTGTATAGACAGTGACTAAGCCACTTGGCCACGAAGAAAGATAAAAGTCAATGACAATTCTTCTGTACTTATACATGTCGATTTCAGGTGTTTTGTATTTAGAATTGAAATCAACCCATCTTCACCATCGTAGCTAATTGGTAGTTTGTTACTTGGCATTCAATTAATGATAAATTTTGCACATTTAGACGTGTTTTTCATATTCAAATAAGCCATATATATTTTTGATATATTAATGTCTGGATTCTCTTAACGACCTCGGGATCAGAGCCCCAGGCAAAATCACACAAAGACAAGAGCTTGGGTCCGGCCGGGAATCGAACCCTGGTCGGCCAGCTTGTATAGACAGTGACAAAGCCACTTGGCCACGAAGAAAGATAAAAGTCAATGACAATTCTTCTGTACTTATACATGTCGAATTCAGGTGTTTTGTACTTAGAATTAAAATCAACCCATCTTCACCATCGTAGCTAATTGGTAGTTTGTTACTTGGCATTCAATTAATGATAAATTTTGCACATTTAGACGTGTTTTTCATATTCAAATAAGCCATATATATTTTTGATACATTAATGTCTGGATTCTTTTAACGACCTCGGGATCAGAGCCCCAGGCTAAATCACACAAAGACAAGAGCTTGGGTCCGGCCGGGAATCGAACCCTGGTCGGCAAGCTTGTATAGACAGTGACTAAGCCACTTGGCCACGAAGAAAGATAGAAGTCAATGACAATTCTTCTGTACTTATTCATGTCGAATTCAGGTGTTTTGTACTTAGAATTGAAATCAACCCATCTTCACCATCGTAGCTAATTGGTAGTTTGTTTTTGGCATTCAATTAATGATAAATTTTGCACATTTAGACGTGTTTTTCATATTAAAATAAGCCATATATATTTTTGATACATTAATGTCTGGATTCTCTTAACGACCTCGGGATCAGAGCCCCAGGCGAAATCACACAAAGACAAGAGCTTGGGTCCGGCCGGGAATCGAACCCTGGTCGGCAAGCTTGTATAGACAGTGACTAAGCCACTTGGCCACGAAGAAAGATAAAAGTCAATGACAATTCTTCTGTACTTATACATGTCGAATTCAGGTGTTTTGTACTTAGAATTGAAGTCAACCCATCTTCACCATCGTAGCTAATTGGTAGTTTGTTACTTGGCATTCAATTAATGATAAATTTTGCACATTTAGACGTGTTTTTCATATTCAAATAAGCCATATATATTTTTGATACATTAATGTCTGGATTCTCTTAACGACCTCGGGATCAGAGCCCAAGGCGAAATCACACAAAGACAAGAGCTTGGGTCCGGCCGGGAATCGAACACTGGTCGGTAAGCTTGTATAGACAGTGACTAAGCCACTTGGCCACGAAGAAAAATAAAGTCAATGACAATTCTTCTGTACTTATACATGTCGAATTCAGGTGTTTTGTACTTAGAATCAAATCAACCCATCTTCACCATCGTAGCTAATTGGTAGTTTGTTACTTGGCATTCAATTAATGATAAATTTTGCACATTTAGACGTGTTTTTCATATTCAAATAAGCCATATATATTTTTGATACATTAATGTCTGGATTCTCTTAACGACCTCGGGATCAGAGCCCCAGGCGAAATCACACAAAGACAAGAGCTTGGGTCCAGCCGGGAATCGAACCCTGGTCGGCAAGCTTGTATAGACAGTGACTAAGCCACTTGGCCACGAAGAAAGATAAAAGTCAATGACAATTCTTCTGTACTTATTCATGTCGAATTCAGGTGTTTTGTACTTAGAATTGAAATCAACCCATCTTCACCATCGTAGCTAATTGGTAGTTTGTTACTTGGCATTCAATTAATGATAAATTTTGCACATTTACACGTGTTTTTCATATTCAAATAAGCCATATATATTTTTGATACATTAATGTCTGGATTCTCTTAACGACCTCGGGATCAGAGCCCCAGGCGAAATCACACAAAGACAAGAGCTTGGGTCCGGCCGGGAATCGAACCCTGGTCGGCAAGCTTGTATAGACAGTGACTAAGCCACTTGGCCACGAAGAAAGATAAAAGTCAATGACAATTCTTCTGTACTTATACATGTCGAATTCAGGTGTTTTGTACTTAGAATTGAAATGAAACCATCTTCACCATCGTAGCTAATTGGTAGTTTGTTACTTGGCATTCAATTAATGATAAATTTTGCACATTTAGACATTGTTTTTCATATTCAAATAAGCCATATATATTTTTGATACATTAATGTCTGGATTCTCTTAACGACCTCGGGATCAGAGCCCCAGGCGAAATCATACAAAGACAAGAGCTTGGGTCCGGCCGGGAATCGAACCCTGGTCGGCAAGCTTGTATAGACAGTGACTAAGCCACTTGGCCACGAAGAAAGATAAAAGTCAATGACAATTCTTCTGTACTTATACATGTCGAATTCAGGTGTTTTGTACTTAGAATTGAAATCAACCCATCTTCACCATCGTAGCTAATTGGTAGTTTGTTACTTGGCATTCAATTAATGATAAATTTTGCACATTTAGACGTGTTTTTCATATTCAAATAAGACATATATATTTTTGATACATTAATGTCTGGATTCTCTTAACGACCTCGGGATCAGAGCCCCAGGCGAAATCACACAAAGACAAGAGCTTGGGTCCGGCCGGGAATCGAACCCTGGTCGGCTAGCTTGTATAGACAGTGATTAAGCCACTTGGCCACGAAGAAAGATAAAAGTCTTTGTGTGATTTCTCCTGGGGCTCTGATCCCGAGGTCGTTAAGAGAATCCAGACATTAATGTATCAAAAATATATATGGCTTATTTGAATATGAAAAAAACGTCTAAATGTGCAAAATTTATCATTAATTGAATGCCAAGTAACAAACTACCAATTAGCTACGATGGTGAAGATGGGTTGATTTCAATTCTAAGTACAAAACACCTGAATTCGACATGTATAAGTACAGAAGAATTGTCATTGACTTTTATCTTTCTTCGTGGCCAAGTGGCTTAGTCACTGTCTATACAAGCTTGCCGACCAGGGTTCGATTCCCGGCCGGACCCAAGCTCTTGTCTTTGTGTGATTTCGCCTGGGGCTCTGATCCCGAGGTCGTTAAGAGAATCCAGACATTAATGTATCAAAAATATATATGGCTTATTTGAATATGAAAAACACGTCTAAATATGCAAAATTTTTCATTAATTGAATGCCAAGTAACAAACTACCAATTAGCTACGATGGTGAAGATGGGTTGATTTCAATTCTAAGTACAAAACACCTGAATTCGACATGTATAAGTACAGAAAAATTGTCATTGACTTTTATCTTTCTTCGTGGCCAAGTGGCTTAGTCACTGTCTATACAAGCTTGCCGACCAGGGTTCGATTCCCGGCTGGACCCAAGCTCTTGTCTTTGTGTGATTTCGCCTGGGGCTCTGATCCCGAGGTCGTTAAGAGAATCCAGACATTAATGTATCAAAAATATATATGGCTTATTTGAATATGAAAAACACGTCTAAATATGCAAAATTTTTCATTAATTGAATGCCAAGTAACAAACTACTAATTAGTTACGATGGTGAAGATGGGTTGATTTCAATTCTAAGTACAAAACACCTGAATTCGACATGTATAAGTACAGAAAAATTGTCATTGACTTTTATCTTTCTTCGTGGCCAAGTGGCTTAGTCACTGTCTATACAAGCTTGCCGACCAGGGTTCGATTCCCGGCCGGACCCAAGCTCTTGTCTTTGTGTGATTTCGCCTGGGGCTCTGATCCCGAGGTCGTTAAGAGAATCCAGACATTAATGTATCAAAAATATATATGGCTTATTTGAATATGAAAAACACGTCTAAATGTGCAAAATTTATCATTAATTGAATACCAAGTAACAAACTACCAATTAGCTACGATGGTGAAGATGGGTTGATTTCAATTCAAAGTACAAAACACCTTAATTCGACATGTATAAGTACAGAAGAATTGTCATTGACTTTTATCTTTCTTCGTGGCCAAGTGGCTTAGTCACTGTCTATACAAGCTTGCCGACCAGGGTTCGATTCCCGGCCGAACCCAAGCTCTTATCTTTGTGTGATTTCGCCTGGGGCTCTGATCCCGAGGTCGTTAAGAGAATCCAGACATTAATGTATCAAAAATATATATGGCTTATTTGAATATGAAAAACACGTCTAAATGTGCAAAATTTATCATTAATTGAATGCCAAGTAACAAACTACCAATTAGCTACGATGGTGAAGATGAGTTGACTTCAATTCTAAGTACAAAACACCTGAATTCGACATGTATAAGTACAGAAGAATTGTCATTGACTTTTATCTTTCTTCGTGGCCAAGTGGCTCAGTCACTGTCTATACAAGCTTGCCGACCAGGGTTCGATTCCCGGCCGGACCCAAGCTCTTGTCTTTGTGTGATTTCGCCTGGGGCTCTGATCCCGAGGTCGTTAAGAGAATCCAGACATTAATGTATCAAAAATATATATGGCTTATTTGAATATGAAAAACACGTCTAAATGTGCAAAATTTATCATTAAT
>NC_090734.1:102252825-102255325 GCF_036898095.1 Palaemon carinicauda
ATTTATTTTATTTTTAATATATCGCAAAAGGGATTCATCCGCAACTGATTAAGAGTGATTGATCTCAGCAACGGTAAGAATACGATGTTTATAAACTTCTACATCCAAGATATGTTGATTTTTGTGAATTACTAAAGTGTTATTTAAATGATTACAGACTTCAATATTACATTGTTGATGTGAGCCTACTGTATAAATAGCTTGTGTGACAGACAATCCGTTAGTTTTCAAAGTGTCGGAAAGGATTAATATTTCAGATCCCGGTAATGTTTTCTTTATTTGCACTATTAAATTCAAAGGTACGTTTGGTTCGATAGATTGCGTGCAAGAGGATATTACGGGTGAACGAGAATTCTGCTTGGTCGCATATATTATTTCTTTATTAGTGAGACAAGTTATTGGTTCTTCAACGTACGTTACGGTTACATTTGTCTTCTCCTTTTTATCCAAAACTGATTTTAAGGTATTAGAAGACTTATAGAATTTCCCTTTGATATACACGCCGTTCTTGGCAGGGGCTAAGATAATGTTTTGATTTCCCATAGATGGGTATCCTATAATTACAGCTGGATACATATCAATGTTTTTTACAACAACAAATGTATCGGCAAACGTGCGTTTACCGACTTCGAACTGAACATGAGTTATGCCTATGACATTTAATTCATTATTTCCTATACCGAGAGTCTAACACCGGATTTTTCAATCGAAAAGTTCGAAAACAACAAATGATGTGTCTTCAAATCCATGATATTACGTGGACTACCGGAGTCAAAAAATAACGTAAAGGATTTGTGTTCTAAATTTACAGAATATAAGGTTGGTCGTAACTCATTTTGGCTTATTATTGTATGAATTCGTTGCAAATCTACGGGAGCATGCACTGTTTTACTTAATTTTGCCGTGTGTTTCATAGGAAAATCTATTGTCTCACAATTATCTGATAAAACATTAAATTGATTATTCAATACTATTGATGTTGACATGAATGACCTTGACCCAACATCACTCTCTTCCCCTCTGGAGTTAACTATGTGGTATTTGCTTTGCTCTGCACATTCTGAAAATTAGTCTGACCTTGCGAGGTGTGGTTTGACAACCCAGGCTCAGCGATATTCGAAGAAGTGTTTGTTTGCTTTGGACTCTGAACTGCATTGACATTTGGTTGTTTCTTCTTATTGTTAAAATGAGGATTTTTCTTTTATTTCCATATGGAACTGACTGTGGAATTGACTGTGTATTTCTGGGATTCTGTTGTGTCTTACGCGAGTAACATTGGTTGTATGAATGTGTTGAACTGTTATGAATCGAGCAGAATTTCGTTCTGCAGTCCGCTCTTAAGTGACCTTGACGTTTGCAATTATATCACGTCATTCCCGCTACTTGACTACTAACTATGTTCACTGTTTGTGGCTTTGTTTCATTCTTTGCAAAAACTTGAGTTAACACGGGATCGAGATCTGGACACTTGGACATGTGTTTCTTTATCTATTTATATACATCCAATTCCGTACTTGCAGGCGTTAACTTCTTATCAAAACACCGCACTAAATCTTCAGGCAACATAAGTGTCATGCAAGTTAAATACATTAATCATAAAAAATCTTTCACGGAGATGTTATCCCTAGTAACCCAAGTGGAATTCCTTAAAATGTCCTGATATTCATTAAGCCTATCAGCTATGAGAGCTGCTCTCTCAATAACTTTAAGCCGATTCATAGTGGCTTGATTAAGTGTATTTCTTAAAGTTAATACTACATCCAAGGCTTCCGCACCCCCATAGACCGCGCGTAACCTAACTTTGAAATCATCCCAGATAACTGCTTCTTGAGATGAAACACCTCTTAAATACGCACTCGCATCCCCCTTAGAAAAATCTATAAAACTTTTATCTTCTTGTAATTGTACAAAAGGGTCTACGATTTGTTTGGCATTTAAATGGGCATCGACAGATGAAATCCATGACTCCACATTTTGTGGCAAGAACCCATTGACTCAACCCTGAAAAGGAAGGATTGCTGACCTGGCATTTACAAGCGTCACAATTGGAGGAGGATTAGTCTGGCCTACGCCACTAGGTCCAGGGTAGGGCTCACAGGGGGAGTCATGACTGCTGTATTTCTTTTCTTATCTCTTCGACCCCTTGCAATTCTATCAAAATATCTATATGAATACAGACGTCCACTGCGTAAACGCATATGTATAATAAAATTCCCCCAACAATGTTACTAATCCTAAGACATTTCACGAGAATTTCTGAAAGAAAACCGAATACAAAGATATTTCCTTTAAATTTCTGAAAGAAAAAGGAATTAGCACAAAGAGAGAAAAAAATCTAGATGAGAATTCGGAGTTGAACACAGTTTCCTTTAATGAAAGGAAATAAAAGTTTAGCAAATCACTCACCCCAGTAATAATCGACTAACGACTCGTGATAACTACACTTCACTGCCCAAACTGGAATGAATTCAAAATTTGTACTAAGCTTATATATGGTTCT
>NC_090734.1:102260325-102272825 GCF_036898095.1 Palaemon carinicauda
ATAAACAAAAATTATCAAAGCAAAGTTATCGATGAAATGAATTCATAATTGTATTAATCATTATAGGAGAATTTCAATTTACCGGACAAATAACTTCAAAAAGAGAAACAGATCGTAACTGACAAGCGAAAAGAGATTATGAAACCTCGATATTATCTGTCAAGAGGAATTTTGGGTATAAGACCTCCTCAAATCTCCCATAATTTCCATGATTATGCGGATAAAAACGTGGAAACGAGAGGATTACGATGATATGAATAGGTCAATATGGACGTAAATCTTGCTATGATTTATCGATTTCCGTCCTTGATTCTTCTCGCGTTCAGATAGTCGTCTCAATGCAATGAAAGTTTCTAGAAAATGTAGGTGTATTATTTTTGTAGTTTTTTTTTTTTTCGTAAACAGGACAGTAATAGGTTATTGATTCAGTGATTTTTTTAAATCTTAACCGTACTTTGAACTAGCGCTAGTTTTTGAAAACTGATGTATTTTAATTGTTCCTTTAACCTCGAAAACCAAAAATAGTTATTGAACTGAACGAGCTTATTGTGACGGGCCGAGAGAGGGTTGTGAACTCAAAGGCAGGATGCAATCAACTGAGTTATATTGTTATAGAACACTCTCCTTTATATACAAAACCTCAAGGCAACAGAACATAACAAGTTAACAAGACAGACAATGTTACAGAGGAAAAAGCAGACATGAATTTTCATGTTCGTTTAGTGCGAGGGAAGAGCGAAGATACAAGCATAATATATGCAAAAGGAATTATGTACAATTGTGTGACACACGGTTGGTACATGGCTCCCCCCTAAAAATGACATACTGTATATGTTAAATAGGGCGCCCTGATCTGGAGAGGCGAACTGTAGGCGGGTCATCTGGCAGAAGATAAGCAGGTTTTAGACGATCAATGCAGACCCACTCTTCTTTGCCCAG
The DNA here is from genome assembly GCF_036898095.1 of Palaemon carinicauda. Lineage (NCBI taxonomy): Eukaryota > Metazoa > Arthropoda > Malacostraca > Decapoda > Palaemonidae > Palaemon > Palaemon carinicauda. Next base: position 102,261,265 of record NC_090734.1, read on the forward strand.
AATGTTTAGTAGGAATGCTTTCGGACTGCGTCGGATCACAAGGAAAGGGCCCGTGTAAGGGGCATTAGTGGTGGCTTGCTAGTGTCGTTGCGCAGGAAGACGTGCGTTGCAGAGAGCAATTCCGTTGGTATGTGATGCTTCGCTGGGGGCTTGTAAGTCTGGCGGCATGGAGTAAATTTTCCCACGACGTGACGTATGCGCTGGAGATCGTTGGAGGAGGTTGTAGAAGGAAAAAATTCGGCAGGGACGACCAACGGGTCGCCATACACCATTTCAGCTGCCGAGACGTCGAGGGAGTCTTTAGGAGTTGTCCTTAGTCCCAGGAGGACCCAGGGAAGCTGAGTAAACCAGTTGCAATCCTTGCAGAGGGACATCAAAGCTGCTTTGAGGGTGCGATGAAAACGTTCAACCATTCTATTGGCAGCGGGGTTGTAGGCCGTTGTCTGATGTAGGGTGATGCCCAGGTGATTCGCTAATGACGTCCACAATTGAGAGGTGAAAGTGGTTCCCCTTTCAGAAGTAATATGCTCAGGGATACCGAATCTGGAAATCCATCCAGAGAGTAAGGCAGAGGTACATGAGGCGGACGTTGCAGTTTCCATGGGAATGGCTTCAGGCGAGTGGAGCGGTTGATGACGGTAAACAGGTAACGATGTCCTTGTGATGTGGGTAGGGGGCCTACAACGTCGACGTGAATGTGTGCGAAACGACGCTGAGGTTGAGGAAAGGTGCCCACTCCTGAATCCATGTGTCCATGTACTTTGGAAGTTTGGCAAGAAGTACAGGCACGGACCCAATCCTTAGCATCCTTAGAAATGCCGTGCCAAATGAACTTTGCCTTCAGCAGCTGTGCAGTAGAACGGCACGAAGGATGTGAAAGGCCGTGGATAAAATCAAACACCTGTCGGCGCATGGGAGCAGGAATCCAAGGTCGCGGTCTACCAGTACTGACGTCACAGAGGAGGGTGGTGTTGGAGTCTTCGAGGGGAAAATCTTCCCAACGGAGGGACGTGCAGGATGTCCTACAAGCTTGATACTCTGGATCCTGTCGTTGGTCTTCAGCCAGGGCGTTGTAATCCAATCCCAGTTGAACGGCAGCCAAAGTGTTTCTTGACAGGGCATCGGCAACGGGATTCATTTCCCACGGACGTATTGGAGGGTGCAATTGTATTCAGCCACGGTGGAGAGATGTCGGCGTTGACGGGCGGACCAGGCGTCAGACTGTCGAGTGAAGGCGTGCACCAGAGGCATGTGGTCTGTGCAAATGACGAAGGGCGTACCATCTAAGAAATGGCGAAAGTGATGGACAGCCAAGTGCACCGATAGCAATTCTCGATCGAAGGTAGAATAACCAAATTTCGCCTTGGACAGTTTTCTGCTGAAGAAGGCCAATGGGCTGGGCGAGCCTTTGACCACCTGCTCGAGTACTGCACCAATAGTGACGTCGCTGGCATCGGTGGAGAGAAGGAGAGGGGCGTTTGGGATAGGAAAAGTGAGAGCCGCAGCAGTTGATAGGGCCTTCTTTGCATTGCAGAAGGCTGCTTCTTGAAGGGGACCCCACTACAGGTCCTTTGGCTTGCCCTTGAGGGAGGCAATTATGGGGAGCAAGAGTGGCGGCAATGGCTGGCAGAAAACGGTGATAATAGTTGATCATGCCCAAGAATTCCTGCAGAGCTTTGACGGTCGAGGGCGCGGGGAAATTCTGAACGGCTGCTACCTTCTCAGGTAGGGGATGGACTCCTTCAGGAGTGATAAGGTGCCCTAAGAACGACACTTCGTTGGCGCCAAAGGTACACTTGTCATACCAGACTACAAGGCCGTTTTGTTGCAGGCGGTCGAGCACGATGCGCAGGTGACGGAGGTGTTCCTCTTTTGAGGAGGAAAACACAAGTATGTCGTCCACATAACATACACAGAAAGGGAGGTCCCCTAAGATGCCATCCATGAGACGTTGAAACGTTGCCCCAGCATTACGAAGGCCAAAACCTGAGTAATTGAAGGTGTATGTGCCAAACGGAGTGGTGATGGCGGTCTTGGGGATGTGTTCTGGGTTCGTAGGCATCTGATAATACCCCTTTAGGAGGTCGAGCGTAGAGAAACCTTCGCTTTGTGCAGGCAGGAGGTCACATCGGCAATGTTTGGGAGGAGGTAGTGATCCGGTTCTGTATGCATGTTCAGGCGCCTGTAATCCCCGCACGGAAGGAGGGAGCCGTGTTTCTTCAGAACGATGTGTAAGGGTGACGACCATGGCTGGAGGCCTTTTGGCAAAGGCCCATTTTCTCCATTTCGTCAAACGTCTGTTTGGCGGCTGCCAATCGTTCTGGGTGCCAGACGTCTGAATTTTGCGAAGACTGGGGGTCCCGTCGTCTTGATATGGTGATAAATACCGTGCTTGGCAGGAACCGTGGGCGTTTGGCGAAGTTCTGGACGGAAAACTTCCGGGTACAACGTGAGGAGGTGGGTGTAGGCATCCATGGGTGCGCTGATGTGGAGAGCGAGGTTAGAGGGGGTGGGTTGAAGAGGTGTCGACAAGTACGAGTCTGCGTTGACCAATCGTCGGTGGGCGACATCGACCAGACGGTGGAAATGAGAGAGGAAATCCGCACAGGGGATTGGCATTCTGACGTCAGCAACGAGAAACTTCCAATTGAATTTACCGTTTCTGAACTATAAGGTGAGGTTCTCGTAACCGTAGGTGGGTATCGCAGATCCGTTGGCAGCTACCAAGCAGATGTCGGCAGATGTAGACAGACTACGTAGTGCCTTGAAGAGTTTCCTTGGCAAAAGAGAACGACAAGCACCCGTGTCTACCAAAAATCGCACGCCCGTTCCTGCATCCTGTAAAAAGAAAAAATTAGAAACATGGGAGGCCACCGCCACAAGCGATGGCCTATTTACACGTTTTTTGGCCACTGACAATCCTTGGCACATTTCTTCGCGGTTGCCCCGAATCTGAAGTGGTAGTAGCAAAACTGCGGCGGATGGGAGGTAGTAAGTGGCTGTAGAAGTCTTTCGTTTTGGCGCGAGCGATTGGTGGGTGGTTGGCGGCTTTGTCGCCGCTTCTGCACGTCACGGGGTAGGTGTGTATGTCCTACGGCATTCATGTCAGCTTCGGTTGACGTTGAATAGGCATCCTCGTCATCAGGGGTGGAGGCGTTGATGGAGGTCTTGAAGTGGCTGTCCTAAGGGCGTCGGCTTTGGTCATCAAGTCCTTTATGGGTAAACTATCGACATCGTGTATGGCAGCGCGTACAGGTTCGGGTAAACGGCGTATCCAAAGGGCACGAAGTAGGTTCACGTAACAAGGAGAGCCGTCTGCGGTAGGTTGAAGGCGAGCGATACTGGTCATTTCCCTGAGGGCAAGCGAAGCCCTTTGGTCCCCGAACGGTTGTTGTGAGAGCTGAAAAAGCTTTACTATACGGGCGGCTGGCAACGGCGAGTACTGCTGCAGAAGGTAGATTTCGAAGGCGTCATACGCTATTGGGGTGTCTCCTTGTTCACAAAGCCAGTCGGATATTTCTGGGAAGGTGTCCTCGGGTATTGCCGCGAGAACATAATCCGCTGGTTAAGCGAGTCACGCCCCTGATACGAAAGTGGACTTCTGCGCGTTGAAACCAAGCAAACGCTTCTCCGCTGGCGAACGGTGAAAGTTTCAATGGGGCAGCCGCAGCGCCAACTGCTGTAGTAGAGTCCGTCTCTGTCATAGTACCAACGATGGAGGGGCGAGGGAGGGGGGGGGTGGAAAGCAGTGGGAGCGAGTCGACTTCCGGGGTCACCAATGTGACGGGCTGAGAGAGGGTTGTGAACTCAAAGGCAGGATGCAATCAACTGAGTTATATTGTTATAGAACACTCTCCTTTATTTACAAAACCTCAAGGCAACAGGACATAACAAGTTAACAAGACAGACAATGTTACAGAGGAAACAGCAGACATGAATTCTCATGTTCGTTTAGTGCGAGGGAAGAGCGAAGATACAAGCATAATATATGCAAAAGGAATTATGTACAATTGTGTGACACACGGTTGGTACAATATTGACTCTGCCGAAAGACTTTTACACTTAATAAAAGCGAAATATGTGAAACCCCTGGGTAAGCTACGAGAGCTTGTAATGCTTTATTTGAAAACACCGGAACCACAGTAACACTGAAAGAATTTATTGGAACATAGGAGACTCCACAAAACAGTTATCGACTGATACGTTTAAGAGAAAAAATGTGTGAAGGGACACTGAATCCTACTTCAATGCATACATGCATACATACATACATACATCTGCACGTGTATATATATATATATATATATATATATATATGCAAAAAATATAAAAATACCTACTGAGTGTACAAGTACAATTAGGTAAAAGACACCGGGACTGTATACCCTGCATATACTTTTGAAAATACTTTCAACATAGTTTAGTACACACGAAGGATCATATCATGATGAATCTACCTATTATGAAAGAAAAGCAGAAAGTGAAGGCCCAATAGCCAAGTCCCACTGATAAAAGCTGCATTTCCTGCCTCGGGGTTATAGTCAATTCTTTTTAGTGAGGCAGATTTCTACAGACTCGCAGGGGTGCCCCTTTAGCTCGGAAGAGTTTCCTGATCGCTGATTGGTTGGACAAGATAATTCTAACCAATCAGGAAGCAGAAATCTTTTCCGAGCTAAAAGGGTCCCGCTGTGAGTCAGTGCAAATGCACCTCATTACAAAAAAAAAATGAGCATAGTGACCTTTAGAAACTCCTTGAACCTGCCGTAATTTTAAGATTAGGGAGCAGAAAAAGGTTTAGAATAATGGATATGGGGCGGGACGGTAATGCAACTTTACTTGGATATAATCATTCTTAGATTTGTTATTATCGTTTACTTGTTATGATAGTTTTACTTTTATAAAGTCAATAAAGTTAGAAATATATACTTCTATATATATATATATATATATATATATATAAATATATATATATATACATATATATATATATATATATACGTTTATAAATATATATATATATATATATATATATATATAAACAGTTAAAGTATCTTTTGGGCACCTAGTAAAATATTTTAGCCCTATATGTGACAAAAAAGTATTTTTGGGCACCTAATAGAATATCTAAGCCCTATATATATATATATATATATATACATATATATATATATATATATATATATATTTAAAATAAATTTCTACTTTATACTTGGGATCGAATGCTGGCCCCTTCTAATGAAAGGCCAGGTCGAAACCAACCATGCCACGAGAGGCCATAAAAGTAGTCGGAACCTAACTGCTACCAGCAGTTCAGGATTTACCTGGCGAAACATTAGTCTCTTACCAGCGAGTTTTCCCAAACTTCCCGGCCCACCACGTGACACAATTGGTAGTAATTCATTCAAATTACCTCTAATGAGTCAAAATTGATAAATATCAACACAACATTGTGTTCAAGTAGAAAAAATAAATTTCTACCTCATACTTGGGATCGAAGGCTGGCCCCTTCTAATGAAAGGCCAGGTCAGGCCAGCGTTTGATCCCAAGTATAAGGTAGAAATTTATAGGGGTTAAGTTGAAAGATAAAGTAAACAGGATCGTTGTGAGACTGGCAATGATGTATGGAGCGGAGACGTGGGCAATAAATAAGACAGAAGAGAAGAAATTGGCTGTGGCAGAGATGATAATGCTGAGATGGATGTGTGGGGTAACAAGAAGAGATAAGATACGGAATGAAGTAATTAGGGTTACCACAGGAGTTAGAAAACTTTCAGATAATATCCTAGAAAGTAAACTTATGTAGTATGGTCATATCATAAGAAGAGATGAGCAGTATATTGGGAGGAGGGTGATGGAAATGGAGGTAAAGGGAACGAGAAGGAGAATTGTGGGACAGAGGTAGACGGAGAAAGCTAGTCAGAAACATCGAACCCTCATTTAAGTGAGAAAAGATGCAGACAAAGAAGAAGAAGAATAAGTATATATATATATATATATATATTTATACATGTGTATATATATATATATATATATATATTTATACATACATATATATATATATATATATATATGTGCATATATATATTATAATAATAAATATATCTAATATAGTTATATATATACATATATACATATATACATACACACACACGCACATATATATATATATATATATATATAATTATGTGTGTGTGTGTATGTTACCATAACACCTGAGAAAATAAATTAGGATATAATAGGATTGAGTGAAAATAGAACTGGGAAGTCTTATATGGAGGTAAAGGAGGGTCACATATTTGGCTTCAGAAGTGATTAAAGAAACAAAGAAAATGGAGTAGATTTTACTAATAAAAATTTTCCAGGTAGCATAAAAGAACTTTGTAGTACTGGTGATCGAATGGCAGGATTAATTATTAAACTAAAAAGAAATGTAAACTGAAGATCATTCCAACATATGCACGAACAATCTCCCATACAGAGGAAGAAAAATAAACTTTAAATGAAGATCTGCAGATATCTATGAAAAAAATACAAGACTCAGTTTTCTTTCGTTTTGGCTGATTTCAATGCAAAAGTAGGGCAAAATAAGAGAGAAGACTGAGCAGTATGTAAATTTTGAGTGGACACTAGGAATGACTGATGGGGCATGCTTGTAGGATTTGCTGAAAGAAACAATCTTAAATCATGAACACCTTTTTTATATATATAAAAAAGGAACATACGAAATGGACATGAAGAAACCCAAACTTTGTAACGAAAAATTAAACAGATTCTATTCTCAGTGAAAAGGTAATTTACTTAAAGATGTAACAGTGTTAAGTAAGTTAAAGTCAAGCGACCATGGAAAGGTAAGGAACAAAATCTGTTTAGATTTAAGGAAAGAAAGAGAAAAAGTAATTTTAAGGAATAAAGTAAGCACTCTGTCATAAGAGAAGAATATGAGGAGTCTAGTTTATCATTACAAAATACCTACCACCAAAAACATGTTGAAAGGGAAGCACACACAGAAGAAATGAACAATAATTTCACAAAATTTGTATTGGAATTAGAACAAGAGATAGGTGGAAAAGTTCCTAAACAGGATCAGGGAAATATAAAAATAGACCTAAAACACAAAGAAAATATTGGAAATTAAGGGAAAAGAAAAATGAAATAGGATTAGCAAAACAATCCAAAACAATAAACAAACTAGAAACCCAAGAAATTCGTAAACACAATCAGACCAAAGTTGATGAAAAGAAGACTAGGACCAGGACGCCAAAATGTTTTTGCTTTTATGGATGTAATTGGAAATATTATTAACAATAGAGATGCAGTGATGAAAATTGCAGGGGATTTCTATACAATGCTATACAATAGTGGTATAAGAAATAACTTTGCCAATAGAAATACTGAAACACTTGAGCCGGTACCAAACGTAATATAGCAAAAGTAAAGAACGCATTAAAATGAATGAAAAGAAGTATAGCATCGGGAGATGATGGCCTAAAGTTAATTTAATAATAGATGGAAGAGATTTCATGGCAGTGACACTGGGTGAACTTTACACAAAATGTCTGCAAGAATGCTCGATACCTACAGCTTGGGAAAACTTTATCATTGTACTAAATCACAAAAGGGAGACACAAAGGACCTGAAAAATATTGCCACCCAATAAGTTTACTCTCTGTAATATATCAAATATTTGCAAATATAATACTAGGCCGAATAGAAAGACCACTAGACTTTAATCAATCAAGAGAGCAGGCATACTTTAGAAGTGAGTATCCAACAATTGACCATATCCATGTATCCAACTAATGGAAAAATCAACATTTAAAGACAGGGGATAGATGAATGTTGTGTTAGGAAGTACATCAATCCTATAGAAAGGAAAAAAAAAAAAAAAACATTAATGGGAAATACCTTAACAACCTGAGATTTACAAATGACGTAGGTCTATTTAGTGAATCATATGACGAGTTGCAGAAGATAATAGAATATTTGAATAAAATAAACACGAATGTAGGACTGAAAATAAAGGAGTAAAACTAAGATAATTGTCAATGAAAATGCATAGACATCAAATATGAATTATTGACGAGCATTTAGATATTTTCAATAAATATACTGTAAGGACACCGCTCCCTCCGTCGTCCAGAAATTCAAGAAATTGTCTATTTATTTAAATTCTCCTTTCGCCACGCCGTGGCTTCCTATATATATGTATTTCGCTCCCTCAGAGCTACAATTTGACATATGTATTATTTCATTACATGTTTCTGTTTACTTGCAATTCGTGTATTTGTTCATGTGAGAAAACACATATATTTTGGCGGGAAGTTCAAGCTGAATTGGTGCCTATGCCATGCTACCTTTCCATCCGCACCCTGTATTATATTCCCACGCATGTTTGAATAAACTATCAGTTGATGTTGGTGACGCTCTTCTCACTGTCCTTACTATACATACTTAGGACAAACAGTGTTTCCCAAGGACACGAGGCTGAAATTAATAGAAGGATAAGCATGGGGTGGAGAACATTTGGTGAACAAAATGAGATTATGAAAAGTAAATTGCCAATTTCTCTAAAAAGAAAAGTATTTAATCAGATGGTCCTACCAGTATTAACTTATGCATCAGAAACTTGGTACCTTACTAAAACCTTACAACATACGCTAGTTACACCTCAAAGGCCTATGAAAAGAATAATGATGAGAATAACACTAAGAGATAGAAAAAGAGCAACATGGTTACATGAGCAAACTATAGTAGATGATATTCTAACAATATGTAAGAAAAAGAAATGGACGTGTGCAGGATATACGAGTAATGAAAATGACAGATAATTGATGGACTTTAAAAATAACAGAAACGGTGCCCAGAGATTACAAAAGAAGCAGGGGAAGTCAGAGAAGACGATAGATTGACGAACTAGGTAAGCTTGCGATTGTGGACTGGCATATAAAGACCATAAGATACGCCAGTGGAAGGACATGTCTGAGGCCTTAGTTCTGCAATGGACTCGTAACGACTGATGATGATGCTGACATATATGATTTAAGCTATCCTAAATGATTTATTTCGATCGGTAAAGTTGAAAAAATATTACGAAAACGTTTCCTATAATTCAGGACCCACACAATCTTTAATCTTTACTGTAAACTGCAAATGACAGGCTTTACTGTAAACTGCAAATGACAGGTTTATGGCAGACTCTCTCTCTCTCTCTCTCTCTCTCTCTCTCTCTCTCTCTCTCTCTCAGAAAAGGCTTATGCTCAGAGATGTTCTATTAACACGGATATAAAGTTATGGTTCTGACGTGTCCCCTTCCATACAGTAGAGAGATTAATGGATCACCCCCCCCCCCCCCCACCTGTCCCATTGTGACTTTTTACGAATGAATCCACCGAAGAGGTGTAGACTCGTAACCAAAACAAGAGTGACAAATAGTGGGGAGAAATTTTTTTTTCAAAGTGTCAGAAAATTTTTAAGTAAAGAAAAAAGTTATTGGTAGGTTGTAAATCTTGTGAAAAGGGAAGATAAAAATGAAGACACTTCCTGAATTTTTATCTAAAGTTCTATCTTGATACTGAAATCTCTGTATAGTTTCCTGTCCTACGAGCCATGAAAAACTTTTTTAGATTCAAATCCCTCTCATTGCCTACTATATTTGAAATTTTGGGCCAATACATCTTTGAGAACATGAATTATTTCCTCTACTTAAAAGAATGTCAGCTCAAACGATTTTTTTCCCTTTGAACCATCGATGGATATACTTTACCAGAAAACTTGACAATATTTTTATTAGACAATTTAGTCAACATTAGCATATACGAGTATCATAAGATTTTATTTCATTTTTTATAACTGTTTCTAACAAGCCATTCCCTTCTTGCAAATTTTTCATGCAACTTCTTATATTTGTCCTATCTATCTTAAACATTTTAATATCAACTTTTGCTAAAAAGTAAAAAAAAATCTTTTTCAGGTTTAATATTACAATAACTGACTATATTTTGGATTAAATGTATATCAGAAATTCAATGCATTTTTATCAACTTACTCCGACTTATATGAAAATTATATTGCTCCTCTCTCTTGCATTAAAAAGTCTCGTTACACTTCTGACTTGGAGCTGAATTTTTAAATCCCATTTTAGGTATGCAGTCCTTCTTTAAAAATACCCTTTTTATTCTTTACATTAGATAATCTCTAAAGATCTTGATAATGTGAATTATACGCTATTTTTCAAAACTACGTATAAACGCATAGTTTTAGTAATGGGGACATATTATATTTAATTTTTCTTAATCATTTCCAATACTGGAATCTTCAAATTCACTTCACCAAATCAGTGTCAACCTCGGATAAAAGAGGAGGGATGAGCTTGCGATTTACTGTCCTCATTAATGTCAAACCTAATGAGAAACAATTATATGATCCTGGAAAAACCAGCAGACCTAACAACCTAATTTATAATCAATGCTCTAAGAAATCCCTTACTTGAAAAGTAACTTTTCTATTTTTTTTCGCGATTTTAATAAAAGGATGAATAACAATAATGTATTTGATCAATTAAAGATATTATTCAGTTAGTAAATTATATCCATATCACTGTAATTTTTTAATGAACACTAATCTAATGTCAGTCATGAATGTAGTGAAATAAGGTGTAGATTTGCGGCGTTGCCCTTTCCTCCGCTTTCATTCATTTAATAACACTTGAAGGGGCAAGACATTATATGCCACATCTACAGATTTTCAGCACCTTACAGGTTTAAAGGTTGAAAGGTCGAACATGAATGACAGAGGCAAGGGGCAATGTCAATACACAGGCCAGCATGACAATGCCCTAGAGACTGACCATACAGACATTTGATCTCCACCCTAGCTAGGACCTCGGGTGGTTGGCAGGCAATGACTGTTAATGACTCAGTAGGTACCCTTAAGTCTCCCCAAACTCCCCATCTTTAGCTCACGAGGAAGGTGAGGTTGAAGACACTACAAGAAACTAACGGGCTTGAGAGGGTCTCAAGCCCCAGTCCAGTAGATGCCCTGGCCAAGAGTGGCAACGCCAGAATTTTTAATGTTTCACGACATTTAACAAACTACAGTGAAATGTCAAGTAATTTCTGCTTTCTAGTTCATGAAAGGATTCCACGACGGCGTCTTCAATCACAGATATTTTTGTTATATATAAGTTTTTTTTTCCAAAATGAATCTGAGTTGGAGCAAAAACCAATCTCTCACTGAGGAAGAAAAATAAATCGTTTCCTCTCTTGAGGCTAACTCGTTTTTAGTCTTCTCCATTGTTGAGAGACTTTCTTTTGGCCGCTTCATTACAGGATCGTTTGAGAGGATCCTTTTTCTGGATACTTTTCTTCTTCCGAGACAAATTTCGCTGGTAATTAACTTGGTGAATTTTAGTTTTACGTCAGAGACGGTTTATGTCAGAAAAGAATGTATATATATATATATATATATATATATACACGTTTATATATATATATATATATATATATATAAATAATTTGGATTTATATATTACTTTCGTGCAACTACGATAGAGAAGCAAAGAT
>NC_090734.1:102275325-102285325 GCF_036898095.1 Palaemon carinicauda
TCTTCTGCTGTTTATGCATTCCTAGGGGCATATCTATAATAACTTAATACTTCTAGGTGATTCTAGTAGATTATTTTCGTAGCTTGGGGGCAGGGCCTTGCAGCGTAAGGTTGCCAAAATAGAAAATTGAACAGAGGAACAAACCTTGCTCTCTCAGCTAACTTCGCCCACCTCATTCCTCGAAACAATAAAACAAAAAAAAGCACTAAATCTATTTAGAGAATTTTCATGCACATTCTAACCACGTGGAAGATATAAGAACTACATATTCATACCTCGTGTGGTTTGTTCAGCATACCTAGACTAGTTACATAAGACTTCATAACAAAATACGTGAAACAAATAAGTTAATCCCTAAATATAATGTAAATTTACATATACTGACTCTAATAAAAAATACAATTGAATGGATGATGAAAGTCTTATGAAATTTAAAACTACATGAGAGGAACTCACCTTACAAGCTGGCTATACATCTCTTAAATACACAAATGAAATACTTGAATATAAAATTCCTCTATACTAGACCAAGTTTGTAAGAATATATATATATATATATATATATATACATATATATATAGATAGATAGATAGATAGATAGATAGATAACAAATGCACCAGTGTTTTGTCCGGTGCAGGAAAAAGGCCTCATACATGCCTTTATTCTTATCTTGGTCTTTTGCCTCCCCACGCTAGCCAATGCCAACTTGGTGTTGTTGGGAGACTTTAGTATGACTCCTCAAAGCAAACCAACCCATTATGGGTAACCCTGACTGGTACAGCTTTGTTGATCATGGCGATACACAGACCCTTTCACTACGCTATTCCCACTCAGAATGTGTGTGAGAGAGAGAGAGAGAGAGAGAGAGAGAGAGAGAGAGAGAGAGATTCCCACCAAATGCAAAATGGTTCCTGCAGCCTCATTTGTTATGAGGAAAGGCAGTCATTTGCGATGACGTAAATCTTGGGAAAATCCGGCCAAAGTCTGGCCAAAGCAGATTGACTCTGAGGAAGACACGGCTTCTATTTTCCGGATTGTCGACCAGTGACCTCCATTTCAATTTCACGGATTACAGAAGCGATGAGATCCTCAATCTAATCCAACTAAATTCTGACAGAATTTTTTTTTAAGCTATTTACTCATTCAAATCGGCCACAATATGCGTCAATATTTTGTAACTTGGCATATAGACAATACTGTTTTAAGTATTAGTTTGCTTCATGCGAATTAAATAATAAAATCATATAAGGAACAAACGGGAAGAAATGTGTTTCCAAGACAATTATTCTGGGGCATTTGTTTACGCAGGGAACAGCAAATGTGGCAGAATTTTATATTTGTATATATATATATATATATATATATATACTGTATAATTGAAACTAGCTTATGAAATGTCCTTTCGCGAAATGTTTATTCTAAATAACCTTCAGATGAATTTACCTCCACACCACTGGACCTTACTTCTCTCCTAGGCTATAGTATATCTTCAAAACTACCCCTACTACTTCGTGACATTTTATGTTTCACAATGTCTGATTCTCTTATTTGTTCTTCAACATGTAAGGTCCGTTAGTGTACTTCAAACAGTACACTCTGAGCACCACTAAAGGGTCTTCGCTGTGTTCCTCTAGCGGCCTAGCCCCTCACTGAAATTGAGTTATATTCTTCTATTTTTTCCTTTCTTTAATCTTGCTGTCTAAACTTTTTAAATTTTCAGTGTAACTGTAGGGTTTCTTTCACAGTTGTACTCAGGTGCTGAATGGCCTGACAGCCCCCAGCACCAGGTTACAGGGGAAATAATTTTTTTAATTCTGTCTCTTCAAGTCAGCGTTTGATAAACAATTCATCTTTGACGTTACATTCACATCCAATGAAATCAACTAAGCTGTGTGTAGCCTTTACCATGTTTGTGATCTGGAAATTTTTGCATATTATCTTCTCTTAGCTGGTGGTCTACACATCCATGAAGCCCATTTTATTCTTTTATTTCAACTTGACATTGTTAAATGGCATCTTTCTTCGTCTAATTTGCTATTCTTTTCTCGGGTTAGTTCTTGGTGTGCACTATTTCTTATCGCTATTTTTTCATAAAGACAGCATATTTCTTAGCTCCAAAGTTATCTGTTATTTTGCTCAAGTTAGCAAGAAGAGAAGCTTTTAGCACTTGTTGGAGAATTGGTTATATTACCCCTTTATGTAAATATATTTGTGGTAGCTCAAATCCCACCGATTACCGCCTAATTTCCATAACTCCCCATATTATCTAAAATTTTTGATCATCTTCTGGCATAACGTCTTAATAGGTTTGTTGAAGGTAATCATCTATTCCCTAGTTGGCAGTTTGGTTTTCGTAAAGGCCTTGGAGCATGTGATGCCCTTCTTACAATCTCCAATGCTGTAGAGAAATCCCTTGATTGTGGTCAGGAAGTTCGTATGATTGGCCTTGATTTTAGTGCTGCCTTTGACTGTGTTAATCATGAGGCCTTTGTTTTCAAACTCAAACAGGTGGGAGTGGGTGGATCGTTTCTTAGCATTATTATTGATTTTTTAAGTAATAGATGTCAGAGTTGTTGTTGATAGGCACCATAGTAAGTATAGGAATGTGATATCCGGTGTTCCACAGGGTAGTGTTCTTGACCCATTACTTTTATTACTATATACACAAGACATGTGGTTTGGCCCAGAAAACAAGCTTGTTGCATAAGCAGATGATGCTAATCTGTTTGCATCAATTCCCTTCCCTGAATTTTGATCTGGGGTTGGTGAATCCCTTAATAGAGAATTAGCTAAAATTAATGCATGGTGCAAATTATGGGGTATGAAGTTGAATCCTAACAAAACTCAAAGCATGATTGTAAGTAGGTCATGGACGGTGGCTCTTCAACATCCGGATCTCAGTATTGATAATGTTTCTTTAAATTTGTATGAATCTTGAAATTTTAGGTGTGATTCTCGACAGCAAATTTACTTTTGAGAAACACATTAGGTCTGTGTCTTCTTCAATTGTACAAAAATTTGGCTTATTGAGAAGTCTTACAACGTTTTCGGTGATCAATCTATTCTGAAGAAGTGTTTTAATTCTTTCATTCTACCAGGTTTTTAGTATTGCTCTCCTGTCTGGTGTTCAGCTGCTGATTCTCATCTTAATTTCTTAAACAGAAACTTACGGTCTATTAAATTTCTTATTCCTGATCTAGATATTAATCTTTGGCACCGTCGTTCAATTAGTTTATTATGCATGTTGCATAAGATTTTTTCATAACTCCGACCATCCATTACATTCAGATCTCTGTGGACAATTCTATCCTGTTCGTAATACTAGCAGGCACTTAATTATACTAGCCAGGCCTTCTCCATCATGATGCTCAATACTGCACAGTATTCTAGAAGTTTTATTCCAGCTCTTACAAGTTGTGGAATGATATTGCTAATCGGGTAGCTGAATCAGAAAACTTTAAAAGTTCAAAGTTGGAGCAAAGGTTTTTATGTTGACTAGGCTGACATGAGTCTTTTTATAGTTTATATATTGACATATCTGTTTTTGACGTTGTTAATAGTTTATATAGGACATATCAGTTTTAACGTTGTTATTGTTTTTAGAATGATTTATTGTTAATTTATTCTCATAATTTATTTATTTCCTTATTACCTTTCCTCACTGGGCTATTATCCCCTATTGGAGCCCTTGGGCTTATAGCATCTTGCTTTTCCAACTAGGGTTGTAGGCTGGCTAGTATTAATAATAAAAATAACTATAATAATATTAACATGAGTTAATACGTCCTATGACTAGCAAGAAAGTACTACATTGGATCCCCATTCTCTGTTTTACGGTTTATTTTCCCTTGCCTACACATACACCGAATAACCTGGCCTATTCTTTACATATTCTCCTCAGTCCTCATACACCTGACAACACCAAGATTACCAAACAATTCTTTTCCGCTCAAGGGGTGACTAATGCACTGTAGTTGTTCAGTGGCCACTTTCCTTTTGGTAAGGGTTGAAAAGACTCTTTAGCTATGGTGAGCAGCTCTTCCAAAAGGACACTCCAAAATCAAAGTATTATCCTCTAGTCTTGGGTAGTGCTATAGTCTCTATACCATGGCCTCCCAATATCTTGGGGTAGAGCTCTATTCTATCTTATTTCCCTTCCTCTTGATTTTTGATTTTGTTATATTTATATGAAATATCTATTTTAATGTTATTACTGTTCTTAAAATTTTTTATTTTAATTGTTCATTAATTTTCTTGTAGTTTATTCTTTTCTTGTTTTCTTCCTCACTAGGCTATTTTTCCTTGTTGGAACCCTTGGGTTTATAATATCCTCCTTTTCCACCTAGCATTGTAGCAAAACATCTTGCTTTCATATATGTTTATATGGCAGCATAACCTCTCTCTCTCTCTCTCTCTCTCTCTCTCTCTCTCCTCTCTCCTCTCTCTCTCTCTCTCTCTCTCTCTCTCTCTCTCTCTCTCCAAATGGAAAGTTCAACTAGATTTTCATAAGCTGTTAACCTTATCCTTTGCTCTTAAAACAAAAGCAGGTAAAAGACCCGCCACTTTTTTCCTCTTCTTCTGTCATAAAGGAAGACAATGGTAATAAGGCTCAGTCTTTCTCTCGCCTTATGCTTGTAGCCAAGTTCTCTTTTACTTTATAAAGAAATCAAGCTACTGTATTTTCTCGCTTACTTAATCCACTGGCTGTCATGTCTCAATGTGACCTGTTGGTAAATACATCTGATTGTTAGCTCTTGTTGCAAAATTATTCAAATTCTATACTACAAAGCAATGAGAGAGAGAGAGAGAGAGAGAGAGAGAGAGAGAGAGAGAGAGAGAGAGAGAGAGAGAGAGAGAGTGTGTGTGTGTGTGTGTGTGTATGTGTTATTTCAAGATGTAATGCTACATGATCTTTCAATGGCTATACTACACTATGCAATATATATTTGAAGTATTTACCTTTATTATTGTTATTATTATTATTATTATTATTATTATTATTATTATTATTATTATTATTATTATTATTATTATTATTATTATTATTATTAATTAGAATAGCGCCAACGTATCACTGCGTGTTGTAAGAGGTGACTAAAAGGGACAGGACGAGGGGGGCTGGGAACCCCCTCTCCTGTATTATATACTCCTCTGAGGACATCGAAGAATTGGAGCTGAGGGGAAAGTGACTGCTCCCCGCACTCTAGATTTGGGGTGTCCTGAATGTGCGTGTATGTAGTACGATAGAGAGTAACAGATGTGAGATTGGAAGTATGTTTAGGAAAAGATGAATGGATATATTGCTTTGTGTGAACAAATATAAAAGGGAAGGGTGAAGTGATGTTTGGTGAAGTAATTGGTAGAGTGTCTGGGGATTGAAAGGGGAAGAGCAAGAGAGGATGTGGCTTTATTGCTGAGTGAATGGATGACAGGTAAAGTAGTGGAATGGAAGGAGATATCATCTTGGTTAATGTGGGTAAAGGTTAGGTTGGGTAGGGAATGTTAGGCTTTTGTTAGTGTGTATGGGCCAGGTTTTGAGGAAAGTGAAGAAGAGCGGAATGAGTTCTGGAATGAATTAACTAGGTGTGTAGAAAGACTGGGTAGAAGGAATTATGCAGTTGTCATGGGTGACTTGAAAGCTAGAGTCGTTGGAGAGGTAGGTGTTTTTGGGAAGTATGGCGTACCAGGTAAAAATGTGAGTGGTGAGACACTGGTAGATATGTGTGTTGAGCAAGAAATGGTGATAATTTCTAGCTTTTTCAAAAAGAAACATAAAAACAGATATACATGGGTAAGAGTGGTAAATGGAAGAGTAGTAGAAAGGGCTTTAATGGATTATGTGTTAATAAATAGAAGAACGTTTGGAAGATTGAAAGACGTGCACGTGTTTAGGGGTATGGCTAATGGTATGTCTCATAATACTTTGGTGGAAGGAAAATTACTTGTAGCAAAAGAGTAGGGAATAGAGTGGGGGGATGTAAAAGGAATCTAGTGAGGGTTGGAGAGTTAATAAAACCTGAGGTATTAAGTGAATATCAAGAAAGGTTGAGAATGGCATATGACAAAGTGAAAGTCAGAGAAACTGGTAATATAGAAGAGTGGAGGTTAGTAAAAGAAAATTTTGTTGGGATTGCAAGTGATGTGTGTGGCAAGAAAATTCTTGGAGGCAGCATAAGGAAGGGTAGTGAATGGTGGAAAGAAGGAGTTAAGGAAAAGGTGGAAGAGAAAAAGAGGGCATTTGAAGAATGGCTGCACAGTAATAGTGTAGAGAAGTATGAAAGCTATAGAGAGAAAAATGTGGAAGTAAAGCGCAAGGTAACTGAGGTATTATTATTATTATTATTATTATTATTATTATTATTATTATTATTATTATTAGCCAAGTTACAACCCTAATTGGAAAAGCAAGATGCTATAAGCATAAAAACTCCAACAGGGAAAAATAGCCCAGTGAGGAAAGTAAATAAGGAAATAAATAAATGTTGAGAACAAATTAACAATAAATCATTCTACAGACAGTAACAACGTCAAAACAGATATGTCATATATAAACTATAAAAAGACTTATGTCAGACTGTTCAAAATAAAAACATTTGCTGCAACTTTGAACTTTTGAAATTCTAATGATTCAACTATCCGATTAGGAAGATCACTTGGTCACAGCTGGAATAAAACTTCTAGAATACTGTGTAGTATTGAGCCTCATGATGGAGAAGGCCTGGCTATTAGAATTAACTGCCTGCCTGGGTTGTTCATATGAAGAGAATAAGAAGAAGGTTTGGAAAGAGGTGAAGAGAGTAAGGAAGGCTGGTTCGAGAATTGAAGAGACAGTGAAAGATGGAAATGGAAGGTTCTTACAAGGAGAGGAGGCTAGGAAAAGGTGGGAAGAATATTTTGATAGTTTACTGAATATTGAGGATAATAGGAAGGCAGATATAATTTCTATTGCAGGTGTTGAGGTGCCAGTGATATGAAATGAAAATGAGAGAGAGATTACAATAGAGGAAGTGAGGAGAGCACTAGACGAAAACACCTGCTATGGATGGTGTGAGAACTGAGATGTTACAGGAAGGGGTGTGACTGTACTTGAATGGTTGGTGATATTCTTTAAAATGTGTTCTATGTTGTCAATGGTAACAGTAGATTGGGTCTGTGCATATATTGTACCACTATATAAGGGTAAGGGAGAAGTGCACGAGTGTTGTAATTATAAGGGTATTAGTTTGTTGAGTGTAGTTGGAAAATTGTATGGTAGAGTACTGATTGATATGATTAAGGATAAAACAGAGAATGCAATATCAGAAATACAAGGTGGTTTTAGAAGAGGTAGGGGATGTATGAATCAGATTTTTACAGTTAGGCAGATATGCGAGAAATATTTAGCAAAAGGTAAGGAGGTGTATGTTGCGTTTATGGATCTGGAGAAAGCGTATGATAAAGTTGATAGGGAAGCGATGTGGAATGTAATGAGGTTATGTGGAGTTGGTGGAAGGTTTTTACAAGCAATGGAAAGTTTCTATAAAGGTAGTAAAGCGTGTGTTAGGATAGAAAATGAAGTGAGTAATTGGTTTCCAGTGAGTGTGGGGCTGAGACAGGGATGTGTGATGTCACCATGGTTGTTTAACTTGTATGCTGATGGAGTGGTGAGATATATGAATATTCGAGTGGTTGACGAGGTGAAACTGACAGACGGGAATGATCATGAATGGGAGGTAAATCAGTTGATGTTTGCGGATGATACTGTACTGGTTGCAGACACAGAAGAGAAGCTTGGCCAATTCGTGACAGAATTTGGAAGGGTATGTGAGAGAATGAAGTTGAGAGTTAATGTGGGTAGGCGTAAGGTTATGAGATGTACAAGAAGTGAAGGTGGCGCGAGGTTAAATGTCATGTTGACTGTAGAGTTACTTGAGGAAGTAGATCAGTTTAAGTACTTTGGCTCTGTGTTGCAGCAAATGTTTGGGTCAGTGAAAGGAGTGGTAAATAGAGGGTTAGGCATGAATGTAAAGATTTCTGTATGAGAAAGTGATTGTACCAACTGTGATGTATGGATCGGAGTTGTGGGGAATAAAAGTGACGGAGAGACAGAAATTGAATGTGTTTGAGACAAAGTATCTGAAGATTTTGGCTGATGTATTTCATGTAGATAGGGTTAGGAACGAGGTAGTGAGGGTGAGAACGGGTGTAAGAAATGAGTTAGCAGCTAGAGTGGATATGAATGTGTTGAGGTGGTTTGGCCATGTTGAGAAAATGCAAGAGTTGCTGGGAGACGTACATGAGGAAGGTCAAGGTTTGGGTGGATGAATGGAGTGAAGAAAGCTCTGGGTGACAGGATAATAATAATAATAATAATAATAATAATAATAATAATAATAATAATAATAATAATAATAATAATAATAATAATAATAATAATAATAATTCTTTATTTCCAATATTTACATTGGATGTTCATAAAATATAAAGCTACAATTAGTAAAATCATCTTACAAGTAGTTCAAATATTTGTTATTTTAGACATACAAAAGTTGTTTCAAGAATCAACAAATCGGCTAAAACTTTGTAATTGAAATAATTCATCAGTAATAAAAGAATATCATAAAATCAGAAAGTATTTACTTAGAGTATAGTGAGTAAAAATTACTCTTGCCGAGTATTGAAACACATTGTCATAGACCATATAAGTTGTGTTAAAAACAATTTATATACAAATAGTATTAAAATAACACAGTAATCAAATAAGCATACTGGATTATAAGGAAATCTTAATTTGTAAATAAAAGCCATCTTATTAATAAATATTATCTAAAACTAATTCCAACATCTATAGAAGTACAATAGTGCCTTCAAAAGCACTTTTAATAAGGCAATTAAGCATAACGTTCTTACATTAATCGGGACCATTTAAAATTAGTTTCTTCAAGTGTATATTAAAAGCAGCGAGAGAGGATTTTTGTTTAATTGTGCCAGGTACTTTATTGTATAATGCTGGGCCTCGAACGCTAAACTGGCGGGAGCCTATCTCTATTTTCACCCTTTCTACATACAGATTTTCCTGCTGTCCAGTAGAAACACCATTAACTGCTTGTACTGTTGGAAAATCGTATAACCATTCAGGAATTATTTTACGTATTGTTTTGAATACCAAATTACAGACATCTATGGTATATTTGTCTTTTATCTTTAACCATTCTAATTTTTTGAGGTAAGGGCATATGTGGTCATGTTTTTTTACATTACCAACAGCCACTCGGGCGGCAAAGTTTTGAAGTTTTTGAACCCTTTTTATTTGTGTAGAGCCAGTTACTCCCCAAATTCTTAAACAGTAGTTGATGATACTCATAGCCAACTACTGAACCACTATTTTACGCGAAAAGGAATCAAATGAGTCTTTTACTCTATTTAAATAAATTAAAGTGCCCATCACTTTCTTATAAATTTCATCTATATGCGTTTCAAACGTCATATATCTGTCAAAATAAACCCCTAGATTTTTTACAGCTTTCATGGGTTTAATTAATTTCTAGAACGTGCTAGAAATAGGAATGAATGACAAACGATTGACATTCAGGGTTATGAAGCTTCATCTGCCGTGGATAACGAGGGAGGGTGGACTGTGGCACCCTAGCAGTACCCTCCAAACTCAGTTGAGTCCCCCATCAGGCTGGGAGAAACGTAGAGAGAAAAGGTCCCCTTTTTTCAATTGTTTGATGTCGGCAACTCCCCAAAAGTGGGGGAAATGCCTTAGTATATGTATGTATTATTAATATTATTATTACTAACTAAGCTACAACCGTAGCTGGAAAAGCGAGATGCTATAAGCCCAAGGGCTCCAACAGAAAAAAAAAAAACCCAGTGAGGAAAGGAAATACGGAAAAAATAAAATATGAAAAGTAATGAACAATTAAAATCAAATATTTTAAGAACAAAAACATCAAAACAGATAATGTATAAAATATAAAAAGAATTATGTTAGCTTGTTCAACATGAAACATTTGC
>NC_090734.1:102290325-102300325 GCF_036898095.1 Palaemon carinicauda
TTGAATTGCATGAGTTCCCATTTTCAATGCTTGATATTTTTGGTAATTAACTTGAACATCCATATCAAATCTAACAAAGGTTTTCTTACACGGAATATAAAATACGAAAAAAAATGTGAAATTTTAAACGGTACAAGGTGCGCGTAAGTGGATATTATTGACAAGCAATTCTTTGATGTAAAATGGTAAATCCTGGTATCTAAAACTGTTTTAATTAACAAGAAACCCTAATATTTACAGAGCAGAATTAGGAGAAAAAAAAATACATATTTGTCCGATTTATGTTTAATTGGGATAGATTTCAAGAAACTAAAATACATGAGACTTCATCTATAATGATGCTGATGATAACGATAAATATCTAAAGCCTAATAAAGCCACTTAGAGCATATAAAAGTATTCACTGCTTTAACATGAAAATTTAACGATAGTGGGAAATAATTCCGGGAAGACCTCCCCGTATCAGGTATCAAGATACTGACCAGGTAACACTCCCGTCCCGCGCCAACAGATCAGAAAATAGCAGGAAAACAGGGGGTTGTTCTATATTGGCTCTGTCAGGACCAAATACACCTCAGTGTTCAGGCGCTACACCTAACACGGGATAGTACACCTCAACTGAGACTGCTGAACAATAATTAGAGTAAAGATAATAATGCAAGAGTCAGTGGAAAAGCAGTACTATGTGAGTAAAGGGGTTCTAAAGCTCACCCGTGGACCTCAGTTTTGGACACGATAAGAGGCATTGTTCACTTAAAAAAGCACAGAAAGAAAGTAAATGACGTTTACAATCGTGTGTTTACAACAAAACCAATATAAATTTAAAGTTCTATTAGTTTCTTTGGGATAAAATAGATTAAGCCATGTGAATTCCGGTATTTCGATTTCCTCTGAGACATAAATCTAAGTTGGTCTATAACTAACCAATACCATTTTCAAAACTGATAAAATTGAGGAATAAACTTCAGTTAGAATTAATTATCTCTTTAACCTCTCCTACTCATTTATTTACAAAATTTACACAATCTTCGTAATGCCAACTCAAAATATGGAAGGCTAAATGAAGAAAAAAATGAAGTTCGTAACCAAAGGTTTCTAAAAAAATTAAGTAAAATTTAACGGGAATAACTTACAAAAGACATATGGAGCACATAGTTATTCGAAAAGTGAGTCAAAACAGTAAAAGAAATAAAACGAAAATAATCTTTTCAGTAACAAACGACCATTGAGGAAGTTACAGTAAAACTGAAATATGACATGAATAACCTTTTTGTGGCATATATGAAAATTGAGGTTACATAGAAAGGAAATATAAAACAAAAAAACTTCTAACATCAAATAACCATTAAGATTACAGAAAACTTCTGCACGCAAGGACGAATGTTCATATCCAGATAAATAAATGAACACACCTTAGTAAAACACACCTAGACATTCATTAGCTGAGGAGGTAAATGCAGCCATATACACAGCTTACTATGAGATTCAGGGTCTCTCTAACACGGTTTTTTGGAATTTGCTTCTTTTCAAAGCATCGGATGTAGCTGAAAGTTGACATATGTATATTTTACAACCACACACACAAATTTTGTCAGCATTATCAATAACTTAAAGCCGATGGTTTTATTTTTTATAGAGTAAAAATGATCTGGCCGACGCCATGGCCAGTGATAACAAGCCAAGAGTCGAAAACATTCATTACGTAAGCAATGTAAACACCTTTTGACAAAATTTTGTCCTGCCCATCCACCAGAGACCCATTCACCTTGTTCCATCTGCTCTGAAAAACATAATGGTCAAGAATGGCTAACAGAATTTGGAATTGCCCCCGTGTTTGCTAGAACTGCATTTGTCTTACGACTTGCAACTTTATACAGTCAAGAGAAAGCCCGTGGCCATATTTACTATAGCCTGAATAGGTAATTATTCAGTTTCCAGTTTAAATCTAATGTTTATGGTCTGATTTGTATTTAACGTAACATGATTATAATACTTGTGATGTCATTCAGGCTTTTGAACATTTCCATTAACTATTCACTATGCCACCAAGAGAGAGAGAGAGAGAGAGAGAGAGAGAGAGAGAGAGAGAGAGAGAGAGATTGTATGTAAGGAGTCTTTATATAACTATTTTTGTTAAAATAAGATTTTTGTGCTAAACTCTCCACCAGACCAACAGATCATCTGATATATTTTTTTTTCTTCTTCTTAGGCCGTACGACCGTGTTGGCTATGTTTTGGGCATGGCTGCCTTTTGTAAATAAATCATGAATAGTTTTAGGAGTTTTATTTGTACATCTGATGGGAATTTATAGAAGTAAAGTGAACATAATTCATTTATCCTTTAAAATAATGACTCCATGTAGCCAAACAAATCGTAGTAAAGATGATAATACAATGAAGGAATGATACCATACTTTATCTTTAGCTTCAAAATCGGCAATAACATACACAGTTGCCATAATTTGCCAGCTTAAGGAAATAACCTATCATCTAATGTTAAACTTAATTTCTGAGGAGGCCATGGCTTATTGCACAGTGAAAAAACATGACAAAGACTATATGAATGGCGAGACGATACATAAATATGGGTGGGGTATCTGTGCTAGCGTAGTAATACTACTGTAGCAGTAGTTCCGCAACAGTAGTATACATGAATTAAACGTTTAGGCCGACTGCTGGGATCCTTGAGGATCATTTACCACTTCTTACAACTACTCGTGAAATGAGTTTTTATAGCCAGAATTTAAATTTTCTGATCCAACATTGACCATGATAGCCTTCAGTGTTATCCTGAATTATAACTAGGCCAAGATGGGTGGAGCCTCATTAAGTCATCATTCAGACGATAATTATTGGTGAAGGTTTAAAGCCAAAATACGGTACCGGCTATTTTTTTTTCTTACTGTAAATAGGTAGATAGACAGACAATAAATAAAAATTGCTTGACATTGGATATAGCAGTTATCAAATCAAGCTTGTCTACTACGTTTTTTAAAATTACCAACTATTCCCTACACCTTGTCAATCTGATTGTGACCTATAAAAGAGACTGTAATTTCTTAGGAAACTTATTTTGGGAGTTAGACTAATAATCAAAGAGTTTTTGTATTTATTAACCTATTTTCTTGGTTTGTTTATTATGGCAATTATCAGTGGAGAGGTTTCAGAGTTCATAAAGGTGTACTGCTTTGCTTTTATTTAAACTTTGGTGCCATTGTTGGCAGAGGTATAGCCTTCGTTACATATAGCCAATCATCGATCGAGAAAGAGGGAAGAAATACCGTCATAAGTTACATAACGAGTGCGTTCGAAACCTTTTCTCTGAGTAAGTTGGCCCGTCTTCTAAAAACGCTAATTTTACATTATAAGTACCAAATTTATTCAAGCTACGTAATGCAGAATATAGTCAAAATTTATGTGTAGATATAATGTGCATTCTGAAGAAGTGTTATATTTATGAAATTCATAGATTGAAATTTATTGCGAAAAAACCGTGTTACAGAGCCCCTGAATCTCAGGTAGTCGAGTCAAGTGTATTGCTTAAGCTTTCTGAAGTTCCAGAAGACACGATTTTCAGTCGTTAAGTCATCGTTTGGCCTGTGTCCCATAGACACATGATCCTATTTCTCGGCGAGGTCGTCAAATACGGAACCCTTCGGTGACCATTTTACGGGTTTAACGGGTTCTTCATTCAGAAGATTGCAAGAAGATGTTTTTGATGGTCATCGAGGACGAGGTATCAGAGCTGAAGACACTCAATTCACCTCATTGCACGGATTGATTGATTGATTTAAAGTTCTCTGGCATCCGACATCGAAGGTCATTTACGCCTATCATTGCACTGAAGTAATAATAAATTAAAAGGGGAACCCTGCTTGCACGCATAACTTTATGAGACAATTGGGAGAGGCAGGCTTCTCTCCAAACTGGGGCTGTAGGTCAAGTGACCTGTTTAAGATCATGATTAACCTGTTCAAAATGGGCTACACCATCACCTGACGAATGCAGTGCCGACAGGTGGAGGCAGAGTAGGACGTCTAGAAATTGAGGTATCATGTCGGATCCGAAAACCGGGATTGATCTCTCTGCAGAAACAGAGATCTTGAAGGGTGTCTGTAAAGATTAAAAGGGGTAATCTTGCTACTCCTGGGAAATATACCTGCAAATAAAACCTATATGTCTGCCATATAGAATAACTGTCTGAAAATAAAAAAAAATGGAATAGGTTGTGCGGGATAGATTCGAAAATAAGCACAGATGTAAATAAGATAGACATGAGATATAATTCACATTCCAGATTAGTGAATAATTAATCCTAGAATGCGATGCTCAAGGAAACAGGAACTGTGACAATGTTACCTGCGAGCATCGAAAGGTAAATGAGCAATGAAGGGTGTATTTGAAAATGGAAGGAGAGGAATAGCTAAATTAATCATGAAAAGGATGAATAGGAAGAGAAAAGACAGATAAAGATAAAGTGTGAAGATAAATCTTTCCAACGATGATGATAGGAGTAGTGATATAAAGAACTCAGGTCTGAAATTTTCCATTCTCCCTTTTTTCCCACATTTGCATAAAAATGGAATTCTCTTTAGCTAACGATGGTCGTTCAACATCAAAGGGATAATTTGCAATATTCATGACAGTTCACCTTCTGACTCGAGATAATTCGTTTCTTGTTAGAGTTTCGAGTTCAACAAACAGAGGATCGACTAGACTTTGCTATCCTTCGCCTCTGAAGCGTGAGTCCATTGAGAGTTCCTAATGGAAATATACATTTCGATAGATAGATGAATAACGTAGGTAGATCTAAATACATTCAGAGAGAGAGAGAGAGAGAGAGAGAGAGAGAGAGAGAGAGAGAGAGAGAGAGAGAGAGAGAGAGAGAGAGAGAGAGAGAGAGAGAGAGAGAGAGAGTAGTTTGGCGTCTTCTCCAGAATACAGAATTAACCTAAATTATAATCCTTAAAACAAAAATTCATAAAAATAACATACATAGATATATCTATAAATACTAAATACATATGTACATTAACAAATTAAACATTCGATATCAGTCAGATATATATCAGGGAGATGAAGATGAATTAGTTTTAAAGCCATAGACAAAATGTCTTAATGGAATTAGTATGAACTGGCAGGGGTCCCTTGTCTTAGTTAGATGAGCACTGCGCATCACAAGGAACTGGCTATTTTATGGTGAATCTAGCTAATGAATCCTCTATGGATTTAGTTAGTTAATGCATAGAGAAGATCACAGAAGGGCCAAATTTCTGTGCGTAGCAGGGTGCTAAGAATCCCCCTGCTTATGAATATTAAAGTAAAATTTTAAATTGGTAATAGGAATGTTAGAACCATGGATCAGATTGGGAAGTTACACCAAGTGGAAAATGAAATTATGAAATATAGTTTGGATATCTTGGGTCTAAGACTCTAAGTGAAACACATTGTAAAGGAATTGGTAACGAAATCGTACACCAAGGCAAGAGAGGGGATAGATATGATGATGTCACAAAGAGCACAAAAGGTATTAACGGAATGATGAGCTGTAAATAGTAGATTGCTCATTGCAAATTTTAGATCAAAGCATTGCAATATGAGTATTTTGGTTTGCTTTGCACCAACAAATAATTTCCCTGGAACAAGGAAAGATGAATACTATGAATAACTGCAGAGTGTAATAGATGAGATCCCAGAGATAAATATGAAAATTGTGATCGATGACTTCAATACTCAAGTTGGAAGAAATTATCAAGTTACAGAAAATGTGATGGGTGTTAATGGTTTTGGTGAAGTTGCAAATAAAAATGGGACATATTTTGTCATTTTTTGTTCAGCAAACTATCTTGTTATTGGGGTACTCTGTTCCAGCATAAGGACATCCACAAATATACGTGGACTTCACCATGTGGTAATCACAAAAATCAAATAGATCACATAGCCATTAATAAAGAGATATGGGGGATTTTGAGAAATGTACTAAGCTATAAAGGTGCAGATATTGGTAGCAATAACCAGCTCCCCACTGCCACACTTAAATTAAAACTGAAAGCATCCAACAGAAATGTAGATAAAAAACTTAGGTTTGATACAACTAAGCTTCTAGATTACGAGCAAAGAGAAACCTTTACAATTGAATGTAGGAATTGATTCGGAGTCTCAAAGACTTCAAGTAATAAAGCTCAGACTATTAATGAAAAAGGATGTAATATTAACATCATATATCAGTCAGTTGGTAGTGAAGTTTTGGGACATGCAGCTACAAGAAGAAAGCTATGAATATCAAAATGATACTTGTAATACTATAAAAAGAGGCAAAGACAGATATTGACTGATGAAATTTTTCAAAGAAGTTGTGCAGGTGGTAATTGAGAGTTAGCGTAATGGCAACCAACTTGATTTCAGCAGACAGTGAGTTTCTATAACAAAAGTTTCAGTGAAAGAAAGTCACAAAGATTCAAACAGATTGATACAAGCATATACAGGTAGAAACAAGTTATCAGTGCGAGGGGAAAGCAATAATGAAAATATATAAAAAAACAGAAATACCATTGAAGTGTACGAGCGTGTAATATTCGTGCAATGCATGGCTCCTCCCCCCCTTAAAAAAGACATACATGTTAATTAGGGTACCCTTGAGAGGCGTACTGAAGTCTGCTGACATCTGCCTGGTAGGTGCCAACGGCCCTGCAATACCACCCATGGTCTTGAAACCTTCAAATTATCGTTTGGAGGTGCAAAATATATTTGAAAGTTTCTCTTAGCTGACGTCATATTGCCAATCCTCCGTGTAAATTTCCTATCATATTTCCATCTCCTAGTTGATGTAGCTCACCGACGGTTAATCTATGCTGATCTCTTCAACTCAGCCCCTCCGACCTCGGTCTCCACATCAGTGCACCGACGAATGCTTACGTACACTTCCTCATATAATACCCGGACGTTTTCTGTCCTGAACATTGTCAAATGTCCATGGTTTCCGCAAAAAACAATATTTTTCATCATATGAAGACGACGGTGTTCCCTGTGTTCGCCATATTTAAACGTCTGGAACCAGATCGTTTGGCAGCCGCTAAAAAAACGTTCGATGAAATGGAAGAAATGGGCCTTTGCCAAAAGGCATCTAGCCCATATTCATCACCCTTGCACATCGTCCTAAAGAGGGATGCCTCTCTGTGTCCATGTGGGGATTAAAGGTACCTGAACATATAGAACTGTTGGTATGTGTTGCTTAGATGGGGGCTTGTAAGTCTGGCAGCATGGAGTAAATTTACCCACAATGTGACGTAGGCGCTAGAGATTGTTGAAGAAGGTTGCGGATGGAAAAAACTCAACAGGGATTACCAACAGGTCACCATACACATTTTCAGCTGCCAAGACATCCCGGCCATCTTTAGGAGTAGTTCTTAGTCCCAGGAAGACCCACAGAAGCTGGATAAACCAGTTGGAGTCCTTGCAGCAGGATATCAAAGTTGCTTTGAGGGAATGGTGAATACGCTCAATCATACCGTCGGGTGCAGGGTTGTATGCTGTTTTCTGATGAAGGTAAATACCAAGGAAATTCAATAATGATGTCCATAATTGAGATGTGAAAGTGGTACCCCTGTCAGAAGTAATATGCTCAGGGATACCAAATCTCGCAATTTCATCCTGAGAGTAAGGCAGATGTACACGAGGTGGACGACGTACTTTCCACGGGAAGGGCTTCAGGCCAAAGATTGAAGCGTTTGATGACGGTAAACAGGTAATGAGGCCCTTGTAATGTAGGCAGGGGACCTACAACATCAACGTGAATGTGGGCAAAATGCCGCTGAGGTTGAGGAAAGGTGCTCACTCCTGAACCAGTATGTCGATGTACTTTTGAGATTAAGCATGAAGTACAGGCGTGGATATAATCATTAGCATCTTTAGTAATACCATGCCAAATGAACTTTGTCTTCAGCAGCTGTGCAGTAAAACGGTGCAAATTATGCGAAAGTCCATGATTGAAATCAAACACCTGTTGGCAAATGGAAGAAGGTATCCACAGTCTAAGTCTTCCAATACTGACATCTCAGAGGAGGGTGGCGCAGGAGGTGTTGAGTGGGACGTCCATTCAATGGAAGGATGTGCAAGACATCCTACATGCTTCTTACTATGGATCTTTGCATTGGGCTTCTGCCCAGGCATTGTAATCCAATCCTAGTTGAATGGCAGCCAATGTGTTTCTTGACAGGGCATCGCCCACAGGATTCATTTTCCCAGGGACGTGCTAAAGGGTACAATTGTATTAAGCCACGGCAGAGAGAAATCAGTGTTGACGGGCTGACCAGTCATCGGACTGTAAAGAGAAGGCATGCACCAGAGGCATGTGGTCTGTGCTACTAACGAAGGGCATAAGTGAGGGATGGTATATGTGGGTTAAGGGTACATTTGTCGAAGCTCCAGCATGTCACTGGGTGGGTGTCTGTGTCCTACCAGATTCACGTCAGCTTCGGTCAATGTTGAATAGGAGTCCACTTTTTCAGGAGTGGAGGCATCGATATAAGTCTGGAAGATGAAGTGACTATCCATAAACGCAAAATATTGACATCAGGGATAGCAGCACGTACAGGTTCGGGTAGGTGCCATACCTAAAGAGCCCTAAGTAGATTAAAATCACGAGAAGTCTGAGGCAGGTTGTATGTGAGTGATACTGGTAATTTCTTTGAGGGTCAGCAAATCCTTTTTTTCCCCCAAAAGTTGTTGAGCGAGCTCTAAAATATTTGGTATGCAGGCGGCTGGCAATGGTGAGTACTGCTCCATGAGCTATGATTTGAGGGTGTCGTAAGTTATTGGCAAGTCTCCTTGCTTGGACAGCCAATTTGGGATTTCTGGGGGTCGCCACGAGAACGTAGTCTGCTTTGGTACATGACCGAACAACGCCCCTGAGATAAAACTGGACTTCAGCACGCTAGAACAAGACTAACACTCATCCACTAGTTTCAGGGACATGGCATTGATAGTAGTGTCAGTTTCTGATGACATCATCAAACAATAAGATATTGAAGTGCAGGGGGAAAGGGGGAGGGCGCTGAACACTCTGATGGTCTCCAATGTGTGGGTGGTAACTGAGAGAAGGCTTAATTGCAACTAACTTTATTTCAGCAGACAGGGAGCTTTCATAACAACAGTTTCAGTAAAAGGAGGTCACAAAAATTCAAACAGCTTGACATATAAGCATGTACAGCAGAAAAAACTTATCAGTGCAAGAGGAGAGCAATAACGACAATATACAAATAAACTTAAATGCCATTACAGTGTATGAGCATGAGATATGTGTGCGGCACAAAGTAATCAAAATTACAAGGTTAAACATGCTAAGTATTCAAGTATTGATAGTGAGGTCAAAAGAAAAACAAGGAATGACTGAAAAGCATATTTTTGAAGTTGAAGCTATCCTTAAAAAACTCAAGAGATGGAAAGCCCCTGGATAGGATGGAATAGCTCCTGAGATGATATTGGCTGAAAATGGAGTGACTCCTAGAATACTTACAAGATTATTTTGTGCCGTGAAGAGGGAAAACCTGATGAATCGGAGCTAGGGGTGCTGGTGAAAATGGCCAAAAAAGGATATATGACTGATTGCAATAATTAAAGAAGCATCACACTCACGGCAATTGTCATGAAAATTTATAGTAAACTCATTCTAAAGAGACTAGAGAAATTGATTGATGAAAAGCTTAGAGATGAACAAGAAGGATTTAGAAAAGGTATGAGTTGTACTGACCAAATTTTCATTTTAAAACATGTGATACAGCAATGTATAAAATATGGAAATCCACTTTTGATGGCATTTTTGGACTATAAAAAAGGCCTTAGATAGGGGAAACCAGCCATTTTTTTGGAGAGTCTATCATCATTATGGAGCTTCTCTTGAATATTTAAATTTGATTAGGTATATTCAGGAGCATAGTGAGTTTAGAATAAATGTTAGTGAAGTCCTATCAAATATATGAATTGAGAGTGAATAGTGGAGTAC
>NC_090734.1:102302825-102317825 GCF_036898095.1 Palaemon carinicauda
TTTATGGGTATTAAATAGTGTACTTTGTAGCAAATATCCTTTGTTTAAATTCACAGAAGAAAGAATCAGAAAAAATTCCCTGATGCTATGATCAGTCAAGATTTTTATTTTGAGACTAATAGCACAAATTAGTCGTTTGTCTGTAATCAGTCAATCAATAAAAGTCTAATGGTATCAAATTAATGCATGCGTTCATTGTAGAAACATGTGTCCATATAAATAAAGTATGTAGGTATCAAGTAAAGTCTATAATCGGCGGAAAATCTACTTCAAGTCTGTTGATATATGTTTGTCTTAAAATTTACAGGAGGGATAAACTTCTCTATGTAAAGGTATGCATTTAATTGATCAATCCAGCCTGTCTATTCCAATCTCATCAAGTTTAGCACTTAATCAGTCAAATGGCAAAATTGTACAGTTAAGATATTCGACATATAAATGATTAAACAATTCAAATTTAAGTTCATCAGCATCGAGTTCATCGTTAAATTAAAAAAAAATAAAAATAAAGCGATTGAGATAAAGTATAAGTTTATAAACATTCAACCAGTTAAAAAGTTAGTGGCATTAGGTTTAGCTTAAAATCCTTCAAAAGCTCAAAGATATAGGTCTAAAGGTCGTTAATGAATGGCAGAGGCAAGGAACAATGACCTTGCCCTGGCAAGCAGGACATGCCTTAGAGACTAACTATATATACTTTGATCAACGCCCAAGCCTCCTCTCCACCCACGCTAGCCCCAGGGAGGACCAGGCACTTGCTGCTGATAACTCAGCAGATAGACATATAAACTCTCCCAGCCCTCGCAATCTTAGCACACAAAGAGTGTGAGGTTGCAGACATTAAAGGAACTAACGAGTCTAATCAGGACTCGAACACCCGAATGGCAATCACCAAGCAGAGACGTTACCAATCAGGCCACAACAACACCATCTGTTTGTACGTTCTACCTTCTCAAAACTACAAATAGTAATGGTTGTCCACACAACTTACACTATCAAAGCAAATAATTCAATAGCAATATATTCAATTATTAACGGTTTGAGTACCTCATCGGAAATATGGTACTCAAAACCCCATGCCATTTTTATGATATTTTTACTTAACTTAGGACAAACACTATTAAATATAAAACTTTAAAGCTTTGTTATCGTAACAGTGACTAATTTGCCTTTCCATTGATGCATAACTTTTATATTTTGCAATGCTATCAGGTGAGTGAATGTTAAAAGAAAAAACCTTAATAAAAGTGTCTAATAGTCTCAATGTTGACCAACCTGCCACAAGACATTTATCTGCTTATCATAAATACCTGTATCTTATTGTCATTCAGACAATGCTTCATCTGAATGAACCAGCTTAATACCACCTTAAATCCATCTTACATAACTTTGATAAGTAGGATAATGTCGAGTCTGGAGTTTTAATATACCTGAAAGCTTCTCCTGGGATCATAACTTACTTGTTGTCAATGAGACGTTTTAAAGTTAATTCTTGAGGATTTGGCACCGCTTGATAATAATAATAATAATAATAATAATAATAATAATAATAATAATAATAATAATAATAATAATAATAATAATAATAATAATAATAATAATAATAAATCATTATTATTATTATTATTATTATTATTATTATTATTATTATTATTATCATTATTATTATTACTTGCTAAGCTGCAACTCTAGTTGGAAAAGCAGGATGCTATAAACCGAAGGTCTCCAACAAGGAAAATAGCCCAGTGAGGCAAAGAAATAAGGTAACAGATGGAATAATGTTTCTGAGTGTGCCATCAAGCAAGAGAAAGTGGAAGACTATGGTAGAGAAGCTATAGCGCTGACCATGACTAGAGGACAACGGTTTGATATTGCAGTGTTCTTTTCCTATAAGAGCTGCTTACCATTGCTAAAGAATCTCTACTAACCTTACCAAGTAGAAAGCAGCCGCACAACCCTTTGAGTGAAGAAGAATTATTCAGTTGTCTTAATGTTGTCAGGAGAATGAGGAAAAAAAAGAATTTGTAAAGAATAGGCCAGACTAATCGGTGTATATGTAGGCAAAGGAAAAGTGAGACGAAACCAGAGAGGAGTCCAATGTTGAACTATCTGGATAGTTAAAGGACCCAATAACTCACTAGCGGTAGTAACTCAACGGAATGCTGGTTCTTGGCCAACTTACTAACAGTATATAATAGGCGGATGGCTCTAGTATATAATGGTGGAAGTGTCTTAATATTTTGACGAACTTTCTGTTCATACCTATTAAAGTAGGAGATCTTAGGAATAATATTTGTTACCATTATTGCTGATCATATGTTGGCTACTATGAGATTCAGGGCCTCTGTAACACGGTTTTTTCGCAATATTTTTTATCTATGAATTTCAAATATATAACGCTTCTTCAGAATGCACATTATATCTACACATAAATTTTGACTATATTCTGCATTACGTAGGTTGAATAAATTTGGTACTTATAATGTAAAAGTGACGTTTCTTGAAGACGGGCCAACTTACTCAGAGAAAAGGTTTCGAACGCACTCGTTACGTAACTTAATACGGCATTTCTTCCCTCTTTCTCGATCGATGATTGGCTATACGTAACGAAAGCTATACCTCTGCCAACAATGACACCAAAGTTGAAATAAAAGCAAAGCAGTACACCTTCATGAACTCTGAAACCTCTCCTTTGATAATTGTCATCATGAACAAACCAAGAAAATATGTTAATAAATACAAAAACACTTCGATTATTTGTCTAACTCCCCAAAATAAGTTTCCTAAGAAATTACAGTTTACTTTATAGGTCACAATCAGATTGACAAGGTGTAGGGAATAGTTGGTAATTTTAAAAAACGTAGTAGACAAGCTTGATTTGATAACTGTTAAATCCAATGTCAAGCAATTTTTGTTTATTGTCTATCTACCTACCTATTTACTGTAAAAAAAAAAAAAAAAAAAATAGCCGGGTACCGTATTTTGGCTTTAAACCTTCACCAATAATTATCGTCAGAATGATGACTTCATGAGGCTCCACCCACTTTGGCCTCGTTATAATTCCGGATAACACTGAAGGCTATCATGGGCATTGTTGGATCAGAAAATTTAAATTCTGGCTATAAAAACTCATTTCTCGAGTAGTTGTAAGAAGTGCTAAATGATCCTCAAGGATCCCAGCAGTTGGCCTAAACGTTTAATTCATGTATACAACTGTTGCGGCACTACTGCTACAGTAGTACTACTACGCTAGCACAGATACCCCACCCAGATTTATGTATCGTTCCGCCATTCATAAAGTGTCTGTCATGTTTTTTCACTGTGCAATAAGCCATGGCCTCCTCAGAAATTAAGTTTAACATTAGATGATAGGTTATTTCATTAAGCTGATAAATTATGGCAACTGGGTATGTTATTGCCGATGTTGAAGCTAAAGATAAAGTATGGTATCATTCCTTCATTGCATTATCATCTTTACTACTGTTTGTTTTGCTACATGTAGTAATTATTTTAAAGGATAAATGAATTATGTTCACTTTACTTCTATAAATTCACATTAGATGTACAAATAAAACTCCTAAAACTATTCATGATTTATTTACAAAATGCAGTCATGCCCAAAACATAGCCAACACGATCGTACGGCCTAAGAAGAAGAAAAAAATTATATCGGATGATCCGTTGGTCTGATGGAGAGTTTAGCACAAAAATCTCATTTTAACAAAAATAGTTATATAAAGACTGTTTACGTGCAATCTCTCTCTTTCTCTCTCTCTCTTGGTGGCATAGTGAATAGTTAATGGAAATGTTCAAAAGCCTGAATGACATTACAAGTATTATAATCATGTTACGTTAAATACAAATCAGACCATAAACATTGGATTTAAACTAGAAACTGAATAATTACCTATTCAGGCTATAGTAAATATGGCCACTGGCTTTCTCTTGACTGTATAAAGTTGCAAGTCGTAAGACAAATGCAGTTTTGCAACCACGGAGGTAATTCCAAATCCTGTTAGCCATTCTTGACTGTTATGGGTTCCAGACCCGACGGAACAAGGTGAATGGGTGTCTGGTGGATGGGCGGGGCAAAATTTTGTCAAAAGGTGTTCACATTGCTTACGTAATGCAAGTTTTCGACTCTTGACTCGTTATCACTGGCCATGGCGTCGGCCAGATCATTTTTACTCTATAAAAATTAAAACTATCGGCTTTAAGTTATTGATAATGCTGACAAAATTTGTGTGTGGTTGTAAAATATACATATGTCAGCTTTCAGCTACATCCGATGCTTTGATAAGGAGCAAAGTCCAAAAAAACCGTGTTACAGAGGCCCTGAATCTCATAGTAGGAATGAATAGTCTGAAAACCTTTTTTCAATTTATTACATAATGTAACAAAATTCAAATATTTTTTTTTTTTTTTGAATGTTGAAAGTTTATATAGTCTTCAGTTTTCAGAGCGCTCTTGCTACTGCTGTTCCTGTTTAACGATATTAGCTAAGGGATCACTCTTTCACTTTCTGAGGGAATTTTATTCAGGTTAACAAGACTCGCTATACAACAGCATATGAATGATTGTGAACTAATTGCAGGAGAGAGAGAGAGAGAGAGAGAGAGAGAGAGAGAGAGAGAGAGAGAGAGAGAGAGAGAGAGAGAGAGAGAGAGAGAGAGAGAGAGAATAGGTAAGTAAGACTATCAGGGGTTCACAGCATGTGATTTGTAAATACTTTTTATAGTTATGCTTTTTTTGACAAATTTCTGTCGATGAGAGAAAAATTGTGTTCTGTCATGAAATAGACTCAAGTTTTCCAAATAAAAAGAAAATCCCTTTCATTCACAACTCATTTAAACACAACAGAGACTATTTCATCAATACAATTCAATGTTAAATCTGTCCTGAAACTGTATTATGAAGTTAATGATATTAAGCTGTAGATAGTCCTTATAGGATGATATTTTGAAGAATCAAATAAACTTCATGTTTTCAGTTCGAAATGAATCTAAAAGTAATTTGAATTATTTCCGAACCTATATTAATACTGTAAATCAATCACTAGAAATACTAACGTACATTCTCTCTCTCTCTCTCTCTCTCTCTCTCTCTCTCTCTCTCTCTCTAGATGCGGAAAGTGTGGGGTAGGCAGATTGGGTTTTTTAGAGTGGTTACGAGAAACGAGTAAATTCATTTGAAATTAATTCAATATCGATTCATCAGTATTATTATTTTTTTTTAGTAATGATTCTAATTTATTATTACGTTGTATAGACCCATATGCTGTGTTATTCTATATAATATTCCATCATAAATGATATTCGCTGAAATAATGAATTTAAGAATAATTTGTAAATTTTGGTCCGACTGAAAAACCTTACTCAAACAATTCACAAATCCAGTAACAATTATTTTTTTTTTTTTGTAATATGCTATATCAGTAATTGGTTCGGAACAATTCTACATATATGAGCAAGTACTTCAGGGAAGACTAATGATTGTGTGGGAAGTCAATCATCTGAGACCAATAATATTACATATCATCTTCATAATACTTATCATATGCTCCTAGCTTACAATATGTAATGTTAGTTGGATGTATTCATAGCTTTTTTGGTCTTGTTAAATATATATATATTTTTTATAAGATACGATTTACATTAAGGTAAGAAAGTGTGCACCACCACAAATGAATTCCTCTGTAGTTTGTAGACTCTAAATAAAGGTCACTTAATGATTGAAACATTGCATTACAGAATCTTTAGGCATTTTCTGTCATAGTTACTGATTACATGTTAATGACTCTCTCTCTCTCTCTCTCTCTCTCTCTCTCTCTCTCTCTCTCTCTCTCTCTCTCTCTCTCTCTCTCAAATGTTGACTTAGGTAATATAATGTTAATTCCTGTGAGGGTTCTTTAATTAAAAAGTGATTTGCTAAAATGATATTATATGTGTGAAACAAGTGCTCCGTGATTGGTTAACTCATAAAACCATAGTTGATGGCTATTGTAAGGTTTGGGAGAGAGAACCAACGGACAGAAAGAAGTAATAATCATATATGCTGAACTGCTGCATACCAATTGTTGCCGTTCTATCTGAAGATAATGAATTGTAACTGGACTCGTGAAATGTGCATGGGTAAGGTTTTTCAGCCTGATCAAATTTTACAAATTATTCCAAAAGTCATATTTTTTGCGAAAAACTCTTCTAGTAGAATGTTATATCAAATAACACAACAAATTGGTCTATAGAACGTATATATAATTTCAAATCATTGCCCGAAATATTATGATACTGATAAATGATATTGAATAAGGAGCTGAAGTTATGACGTCAGTTAACATGTCAACAGCCACCTTCATTAAACACTTTTCGGAAATATCCTTGTGCGGGCTGGCTGCATTCAGCATATCGCAGAGTTGATTTCCAACTACTCAGCTGACAAAAATACATAAAGCATGATAAACACCACTACATATCAGATAATATACTGCCCTTATCCTATTCATATGGGATAATGACTGGAAAAGTCAAGTTAAAGTGTGGCTTTGTAAACACTGGTAAAGTCCCAGGTCTGTCAGCGCATTAAAAAGCTGTTGTGAACCGGCACGTGGTAATTTGACATGAGGCATCGGTTCCCTACAACTTTCAAATAAACAAATTTATATATATATATATATATATATATATATATATATATATATATATATATATATATATATATATATATATATATATATATATATATATATATATATATATATATATATATAATCATTACCTCCTCCTACGCCTATAGACGCAAAGGGCTTCGGTTTGATTTCACCAGCCGTCTCTATCTTGAGCTTTTAAATCAATACGTCTCGATTCATCATCTCCTACTTTATGTTTCATAGTCCTTAGCCATGCAAGTCTGTGTCTTCCGCTTCTCTTAGTGCTTTTTGGAGCCCGGTTAAGAATTTGGTAAACTAATCTCCACTGGACAGTGCAAAGAACATGCCCAGACTATCTCCATCTACCCCTTACCATGATCTCATCCACATTTGACACTCGGGTAATCTCTCTAATAATTTCATTTCTAATCCTGTCCTGCTAT
Source organism: Palaemon carinicauda (assembly GCF_036898095.1). Classification (NCBI taxonomy): domain Eukaryota; kingdom Metazoa; phylum Arthropoda; class Malacostraca; order Decapoda; family Palaemonidae; genus Palaemon; species Palaemon carinicauda. Next base: position 102,309,915 of record NC_090734.1, read on the forward strand.
TAAACTCCCAATATTCTTTTGAAGGATTTTCTTTCATATATACAATATCTGTTGGATAGCTGTTCATTGTAATACCATGATTTATGTTCATACCGTAACACAAATCTTACTAATCTGATTATATATTTATATATATATATATATATATATATATATATATATATATATATATATATATATATATATATATATATATATATATATATATATGTGTGTGTGTGTGTGTGTGTGTGTGTGTGTGTGTGTGTGTGTATGTGTGTGTGTATTTATATATATATATATATATATATATATATATATATATATATATATATATATATATATATATATATATATATATATATAAATATATATGTGTGTGTGTGTGTGTGTGTGTGTGTGTGTGTGTGTACTGATTTTTAAAGAAAATTTCACGCAATTTTATTTCCGAATTTTACATAACCTACCTATTGCCGAATTTTTTTTTAACCTTTCATTTAACCCAAATCCTGAAGATTCTTTTTTAGAGATTATAGTCCTAAATATCTAGATTATTCCACCTCATTAATCCCCTCTAATTCCTATATTTCATCTTCAATCCATATTCCAATTCATCATCTCTGTCTTTCTTATATTTATCTTGAGCCCAACTTCATGTGATATTCATGCCTTCTAGTAAGCAGGTTTTCCAAGTCCTGTGGTATACTGCTAATAAGGACAACGTCATCTGCATATTCTAGGTTAGCTAATTTCCTGTTACATACCCAGTTCAATCCTTCACAACCATCCCCAACTGTTCTATGCATTACAGAATCCACAGGGAGGATAAACAACATAGGTAACAACCCATTACTTAGGAGTACTCCACTGTTCACTGGAATTTCATTTGATAGGACTCAAGTAACATTAACTTTGCATTCTCTATGTCATGAATATACTTGAATCAAATTTACATATTTAAGAGGAACTACATAATAATGTAGGACTCCCCATAAAACCGGCCAGTTCAAACTATCAAAGTTTTTCTGGTAGTCTACAAATGCCACCAAAAGTGGATATCTATATTCTACACATTGTATACCACATTTCTTAAAATACAAGTTTGATCAGTACAACTTCTACCTTTTCGAAATCTGGCTTGTTTATCTCAGCTTTTCATCAGTCTTTCTCTCTAGTCTCTTTAGAATGAGCACACTGTATATATTCATGAGTACTGACATAAATGTTATGTCTTTGAAATTATTGTCATCAGTCAGATCACCTTTAATTGCCATTTTCACTAACACTTCTAGCTCCCATTCATCAGGTTTTGGCTCTCCATGCCACATTCTACAAAATAATTGTTTTAGTATTCTAGGAGTCACATCATTTTTGGTATATTAATAAACTTATTTTATTCATATCATCTAGCCCTTCAACGTTGCATTTTTTCATCGTTTGTTTTTATAAGAGATCCATACTTCTTTTTAAAGGCTATATGCTTCTTCTTTGCTCCTGTAGATATTTTAATAATAATTCAATTAGCAATTCTTACACAATAGCCTCTCATTGTATCCATAACTTCATCATCCTCATCTACTTTCCTGTTTAGATACTCTCTCCAGTCATTCATGACTTCTTTTTCTTCGCTATCAATACTTGAATCTTTAGCATGCTCTGTCTTGTAATTTTCACTACCTTCTCAAAAACTTTCAGCAACCAATTTTTGTCTTTCTCTCCTTTTCATTGTATCCCAAATAACATTTGATATATATATATATATATATATATATATATATATATATATATATATATATATATATTTATATATATATATATATATATATATATATATATATATATATATATATATATATATATATATATATATATATATATATAACAGATTTGGAGCTAAGCAAAAAATCTATTTTTGGGTGAGATGGCCATGTCGTCCTGATGGAAGGTTCCTAATGGTGGCTTCCTAAGGGATCTATGTACTACAGTGATATTCCCAGAGAATTTACCTTCAGGTCTCCAGAATTCTAACTCCTGTTCCGATTATCCTTAAAATTTCTCTTAAGGATATCACATAATATCAAGGGACGTATTCTTGACACACCACATGGCAATCTTAACCCCGAATAGCTTTAACGCTTCTAGGGGGAAAGTGGCAAATTCAGAAGGGGAGCCGTAACAAGGTTACCTTACATCCCGTACTACTATTGAGTATCAATACGGTGCCATATCCAAGATGGCTAACATTCCGTGTAGCATTGAGCATGGTGCTACAGATACAGTACTTTCGGGAGGGATTCTGCAAAGCCCTTTTCTATAGAAAAGGAGGGTGGGTCCATCAAGATGACATGGCCATCTCACCTAAAAATCCATTTTTTGGGCTCAACCATGTCGTCCTAATGGAAGCGTACCAGAGCATTAATGTATCTGTGAATTTTTATCAGTGCCTTCACCTTGGAACATTTTTTCTATGGTCATCTGGACCATTTGAGACAAATGACGTTACCGTTATCCGTCATTATCACTAATCATAAACATTGTTAGTGCCTCCTGCCCCCTAAAGGTGAGAATCATACTAGACGGTACAAAAAGGGTTTCAAGGTTAGCATATGTTGTATGAAAAAACATGAGTATTCACTGAGTATACAGACGGTCTCATGGTTTGTATATATTGTCGGAACAATATCAGTGTCCATCATATCTATTGTTTGTATGCTTACAATAATATGAGATTTACTTACATGAGTAGGTCAAAGAACTCTAGCATCTTAAATATGCAAATAACCGGGCAAATTAGGAAGCTATTACATTATAATAACCATATATTTATAATAAATAACTAATTAAAAAACGAGCGAAACGAATGTAACATGACAAAGGAATTATACATGGAACGTATACAGAAATTAATTTTCTTTTTGAAAGGGAAAACATTTTTAAATGCCACTCCAAGACAGAAAATTCTTAATAAATTTTCCTTTACAATTTCTTTAAATATTGCATCTTATCAACACTGTGTACTATGTACGCAAGGCACAAGTGTATATCTGTGTAATTCCACACATAAGATTTTGAACAGATTTAGTGTCACCATGGTAACACTCATTTAGAGGGTATCACACTAACAGTGTTAACACCCTTCTCCCTAATTGATAGTCCCAATAAATTAACTGTTCATCGCAATAATTAGGAGGCAGGTTTTAATACACTTCTTGCCACCACCACATAGTGCTTTAGTTCATGGACCTGCTTAGCATAGTGTTTGTAAAACACTCTGTATGATTTCCATCCAGTATATGAATGAAGACGTTCAAAGTCCATATACTGAAAGAAGTTCAGTGATGAAGCAATTTTCCTCGGATCATGACCTGCGGGAGTACTGTCAGGATCTGCTCTGCGAATAAAGTAGGTGAGCTTCGCCCACAGTTGTTTTAGGGTTAAGTTTGATCCAGAGGTTTCTCCTTTAGAGAGCTGTCCTCCCTTGAAGTCAGAAGTCCTACGAAGATAGACCTTTAAACACTCTACGAGACAGAAAGAGACATTTTCCTTCAGAGGGCAGATTCTCCATTTCTAGATAGGGCTACTACTTCACTAACTCTAGCCCCAGAGGCTATAACAAAACAGAAAAATAACCTTTTGAGTTAGATCCTTAAGGGAACAATCTTCATTGTTCACAGATGAGACCATGAAATGGTCTTTGGAGGTACTGCGGGCCTAAGCCTTGCGCATGCCTTCGGAATCTTATTAAAGATTTCATTTGGCATATAGTAGAAGTCTAGTCAAAGCTGACTTACACATAGTTATCGTGTTGGCTGCCAGACCTTGATTATGAAGGTGGACAAAGAAGGACAGACAGAAATTTGTTGAAATTTCTTTCGGTCCTTTTGCTTTTACAAAAGCAACCCACTTCTTCCAAGATGACTCATATTGATTCTAGTTGACTTAGATTTGTATTCTTCTAGGAATTCTATATTATCTTCTGAGATCCCAAATCTTTTCCTAACTGCTAGAGCAAGAAATTCATGAAATCAAGGGTTCGGGCTCTCTGTGATAAATCGAAGTCAATTAACTTCTGAGCCCTCTAAAATAGTACTGGAATTAGTATTAGGGCCAGCCGTAGTCTCATTTCCTTCGTTAGAGGGAACCGGTTGCTCTCGGGCTACATGGGAGCCACCAGAGCTAGTCCTTCCTGGAAGGACCTCAGTATATTGAGGACCTTCAGGAGAGAATTGGATGGGATGAGCAAGAATTCCCGAGTCCATCCCCTCCATGCTATAGACCTGATGTCTGTTATCTCCTCTAGAGGATACTCGTACGGGGCTACATATCGAGGTAGTTTCTTGATGACGCTCGTCATGAAAAGGTCAATCTGCAGTTCAGGGACTTATTCCCATCTGGGAGAGAATAGGTCTGCTTCTGTGGACCATTCTAACTCTGCTGGTCTGAGCCCGAGTAGAGCATACGCTGTCACCTTGCGGATCAATTGAACATGAACTGCTGATAGGTGCCATCCTTTTAGGCAAGGGATGGCTAACATCACCTGAACTATATGAGACGCCCTCATGCCTTGTCGGTTCCCAAGTCCCAGTATCTCTTCGATGTCATGGATCACCCTGAGGAGGTCTGACCTGCGTGGAGAGAGTTTTATAAAGAACGGCAGGACTAATATGGTCTTGGATAGAAGTAGCTTAGTTCCTGGAATTTTTCTCTGATTGGAGTGAACACCCCATTCTTACGGCTAGGCATCCATGCGGATGATCTTCAAGAGTCGAGGTAGTTGCAAGGGCACGATCTTCAATAGGCTTTCGGCCTTTGATCGACGTTAGGGTAGCGACTAAGGGAAGACCGATATCGGTCCTTTTAATACTCTTTGTGTGTATGATGCGTGTCTTCTCCAGACTCTTAACGCATTTTTCAGCTGTGCTCTTAGCATTGGGTCTGTCATTATTGCTAACTGGAAAAGGTTCAGAACTCTTCTTTGTTAGTGTCTTGGAATCCTGACCGATTACCATAGTCTCTTGACCGACCTTGTGATCTCCTTTTGCATCCCTAAGGGAAAGGAGAATTGGAGTGACCTCGGGTTTCGATGGCTTTTTGAAGCCTTTGAGCTGGAGAGAATCGAGACTTTGGAGCTGATATTACATCCCTGATGTTCCCAGAACCGGATTACCTCCTTGGATGCTCATAGACCAGCCACTTCAGGTGCTGCCCACACCAGCCTTTCGTCCAGGTACTTTGTTACCTGAACCACTGCTAGGCTTGGTTCTTGCATGACAGTGTCCGTCAGTTTTGTTAAGATACTTAGGACTATGTTTAGTCTGACAAGTATTTGTCCTTAGACATACGTTATCCTCTGTAACTTGAATCCTAGGTAGAAGGGGAGGGGGCGACTGACTGGAAGCTGCCGATAGGCAACTTTCAGGTCTAACAAGATTGTGAACACCCTTTTTTCAAATAGGGTCCCTATGTTCTGAATGATTAACATTCTGCACTTGCTGTTTTGTTTGTTGAGTGGCAACAACTCCAGAATGACTCTGAGTTTTCTTGAGTCCTTCTTTTGAACACCAAACAGCCTTCCCTGGAATTCGATGGACTATGTTTTCCTTATTACCTGTATGCTTTATAGCTCTAAGGTGTACTATTCCAAGACGAGGTTGGGGTGTAGGATGAGTTGAAGAAATAATGATAGAGGCATGAGTATTTTCCATCCGAGTCACATCTTGCTTAGGCCTTGGACCCAAGGATCGAAGGTCCCTCGATCCTGAAGGAGTCTCCATCCTACCAGAAGTATCTCTTTGCTTCGATTGAACAGAAAGTTTACATCTCCGACGGCTTGCGTGTGGCACCGCGGTCCTCGAAACTGTAGGATGTTGTTGAACAGCCCAAGGAAAATCTCTAGATTTTCCCGTCTTCCTCTTAGGTTGGGGACCCACATCCGTGGAAGACTTTCTCTTTGAACACAACTCCATGCAATTACCTAGGGATAGAGAGGTTACAAGTCTCTCCTTTGTCTCTTGTTCTATAAGCAGGAGACGTTCAGAAAGTTTAGGGAGATTCTCGCTAATCTGCCGTCCAGCAACATCCGCATCTAGTTTCCCTACTGAAAAAGTTAAATGGACTTCCTTCCAATATTTCTCCTTCATGGGAAAGGCTAGTGATAGAGGCTTACCTCCTCGAGTGCAGGACATGGTTTGCCTGCCTCCACTGCCTTAGTAACAGATTGAAATGCCTTCCATGTAAAGGGGAATGATATTGAAGCAAGAGCAAGAAAGGTAGGATGTCTGTTACTTAGTGTGGACACTTTCGACACTCAGTAACCCGCCTTTCTCAGGCTATTTGACAAGATATCCTGTGCCTTATCATGGTCGAGAACCATGACCTCCCTCGGTTCTGTTTCTTTTCCTGACGTTAGTTCATGCTTCAATTGAATGAAGCAATTAGGGAAAGCGTTAAAGCTTGGCCAAAACTGAATTTCGTCTGAAGGAACATCACCCATCTTCTCCGAGATGAAGAGTTTGTCGTCTAAAATCAGCATCAGCTCCATATACCTCCGGGGATTGGTTTTGGAGCACGGTGGAAGGTCTTGATCTCTGGGTCTTTTGTATGTCCCTCAGGGAGCGACAAGTGGGGCTTCACAAAGATCTTTCTTGAATTTCGCTTCCTCAATTTCGCCTTGTATGCGAAAGTTTTCCATTAAACCTTTCATAAGGGCCAGAATCTGGGCCATTTCGTCTAATGGAGGGGTAGAGGGAGAAGATGTCGAGGTTGATGGTTCTAGAGCCGGCACAGATGGAAGCAATTCCGACAGGACATTGTCCACCTCTTCCCGTGTGGGCTTCAGGCCCTCTGTCCCAAAGGTTGTCTCGATGTAGGGAGATGCCAACCTTGCCTGGGGCACCACTATTTCCTCACTTGCTTTCGGGATTAGTAAGCTATGTATCATATCATTAGGTAGGTATGGTCCCAGAAAGATCTTTTGGAATCCTCTTACCTAGTTGCGTAAATTCTTACAAGCTACATCCCTAGACTCCGTTGCCTTGGTATTATCAAAACCCTCAGACACTAAGGTCCAACATATATTGCAAGCTTGGGGTTTCCAATAATGCAGGGATTCGGAAATAATATTGAAGGGGGCAGGAAACCTACATGTATTATGACAGTAAAAGAACCTACTTTTAATGTTGCAGCAGACCGCAACACATATCATCTGGGTTTCCTCCTGTAAAGAAAGGAAAGCAGAATGGATATACGATTGATTACCTTACTGGGAGACACATACTTATGTATCCCTTGAAGGCAATTGCTGTTACCTCCCTTCAGTATTAACTAGAAGGAGTTTCTTTTTTTAAGAAAACTCGAACAAAGGGTTCCAACACCTAGGGGTAGAAAAGTGTACAATGTCACTGTCCCTTTTAGTATTTAACACTGGGGTAAAGATAACTGATTTCTAATCAGAGTATTGAAGGAATTCTATTCTTTCAAAATAGGATAATTCTCAGCAAAAGCCCAAAGGGTACCCAAGAAATGTAAGAAATAACTACTGTATCATTATACTATAGTTTTCTGTTTGCAGTATATTTTGTAGTTCCGACAGTGTGCTGCCATTGTGGCTAGCATCTGACGGTACGGTCCAGCCGGCATGACGCCAACTGGACTAGGTTATTTAAAAGACATATATTTGTGTATCCTAGCCAGCCCATTTGCTGTAACCTTCCCTTTCAATATTATATATGTGTATATATATATATATATATATATATATATATATATATATATATATATATATATATATATATATATATATATATATATATATATATATATATATTTGTCATAGATTATCAAAATAAATGCTATTAAGTGTAAAATGATTATTGTATTGATTAGAATACACAATAGGGGGAATATTATCAATAATCAACAATTACATATCTT
>NC_090734.1:102332825-102360325 GCF_036898095.1 Palaemon carinicauda
CTCTCTCTCTCTCTCTCTCTCTCTCTCTCTCTCTATTCAATCAAGTAATTACACTGTCTCTCTTTTTCAGACGAACTTCCGGCTGCCATGCATCACGAAAGGAGCTGTCAATCTGTGGACGTCTCCTGTAGGTTCTTAGTGGCACTCCTCATAATCAGCGTGGCACTGCTGACCGCCAGATGATGTGACACAGTCGGGTTGTCTTCGGGGATTTATACTGAGCATATTTTGTACTTGTTTAGATATTGTGTAAGTAGGGGATGGACATAACAGGAATGTAACACTAGGAAACTTGGTGTCGCATTTGAAGAAGTATATAAAATTATTTTTCTTTTTTTCTTATTTCGAGTTCTAAAATGGAAAACAATTTACAAATACAAGCAGCTAATTACTGCATGATGAATCTGAAATTATATATGTGGAAAACTATTCCATTTTATTGAACAATGTTGCTTTGCATATTGTGATATCACATGCAATAAAAAAGGCAAATTTTTTGTTAACCGAACGTTCATCGTTTCATGACTAATGTGGAAGATAAATGTGGCTCAAAGATATATATATATATTTGTATTTACTGAATGTCTCCCTTGCTGTGGTGAAATGTGTAATACTGTTTCTGAAGTCCCACCTTTCCATACCTATGACCATTTTGAAACAAAAACAGGTTATAGTTTATCCAGTTTGATGATAAATAATTTTGTGTAATGTTCCAATTACTTTAAAATTTTCATCTTACAGATTCGAGAAAAATTCATCTTTCTCATAAATGGTCTTCAAGAGATGTCTGAAAAGGTGTTAATTCACATGCAAGTATGTGATATTATCAGAAAGATAGACTAACTTACGAGGAATCACTCAATATCAATTAATCTCTTGGACTTTATCGTTATACGTAAAGCTAATTCGTCCGTTTTTAAGCCCCTTTTTCATTCATATACAAATTAAGATAAAAAATAGAAATATATTTATTAAGAGCGGACTAAAATGAATTAAAATGAAAAAATAAACATAAATATATCCAAAAAAATCTGGAATAGTTTCATCTAATTCGTAATTTTTTTTCTAGTTAGTATATTTTTCTTTCCATATCATATTATACGTCCCCAAGTGTATTGTTACTTCAAATGTATAATGAATATACATCTATATTCGTGTATTGTGCATTTTTCATATAATGATACCAAAATGGATATGTAAAAATCATTCAGGTATTCAATAAAAATCTCGAAGCAACACAACTAACTTATTCATTGAGAAGTCGTCCAACACTTCATAAATCTATATTTGAAAGAATGTCCTATTGAAAAAAATATGTATATTTTTAGATATACATCAGAATTATTTCCTGGAAATGTTAAATCCACTCGATATTTTACTTTCTGAATTTGTCACGCGAAGGGTTTAGCAATTAGTTTATTTGAAATTCTGCGTTTTACTAAAACTGATTCTTTCTTTTCTTGCAGCTCGTATGTTTTTTATTTTTTTTTTATTTTTTTTTTACGATCATCCAGTAATTTGATTATATGCTCCATTTATGAAAGAAATGAACTAAAAATGAACGTTACTATAGCTGACAAGTGGAAAAAAAAAATATTCATAACATAACAATTGGCAACTGAATGTCAAAATTTGCCCCCTCCCCTCCAGATATTTTTTTTAAATAGAACCTGTATATAATGTATAAAAAAGTCTCAATACTAGACAATATAAAGATGTGTGTATGTGTTTAGTACTGTAAGCCTTTGTATCACATCTTAGAAGAAATATCTCAATATAAAAAAAAAAGAAATATGTTAGGAAATAGCTCTCTTCCAAAGCGTATCATAAAAGATATTTCTGCATCCAAAAATATATGACCACATTTTTATTCTTTTTATTGTAAACCAATTAATCAATGTACAAATGGGAAATAAAGTTTATGTATTGCACGTTCTTGATTTGGAATCGTATAAAGAAGTTCTATAATTATTGATGTTGTTGTTGTTGTTGTTGTTGTTGTTGTTGTTGTTAGGTCAAGGGACTCAATAGGGAAAGTAGCCTATAATGGAAAAGAGGATAAGCATATAAAAATCTAAAAGCGAGAGAAAGAAAATAAAACTTTACACACCAATATTATATATTTTTTTCTGCATCAGATGAATGTAGATGTCGATTATACCACAACTTGTTCTAAAACCAATTCAATAAAATGCAACTATTCTACAGAGAGAGAGAGAGAGAGAGAGAGAGAGAGGAGAGAGAGAGGAGAGGAGAGAGAGAGGAGAGAGAGAGAGAGGAGAGAGAGGAGAGAGAGAGAGAGTTTATGATGTATGGATGTTTAGGTAGGAAGTTCTATTAACCATAATAATTACCTGGAACAGAGATGAATAATCATTAGTAATTATTTCTCAGCTGATCCCATCTTCGTTGATGTATGCTTGATGGATAATAATACGTTGGTATTATAAAAATACGTCTTTAATGTATAAAAGACTACATTATGAACTTCACTTTGTGACAGCTGACTCCCAAGTGCCTATGGAGCGTCTTACACAATCTCATAAACCAAAACATTGCTAAACAAAAGAGCATCGCTCTGAAAAGACTTAAATCCTACTCCAGCATAAATCATAAAGAATCACATCTTACCTGAGGTAATCAACAAATGTTTGAATTCCTAATACCAAAACAAATCATTACTCTTATGATCAAAGCATAACATGTCTTATTCATGCAATATGATGCAATGTTGCGCAATACCTGAAACACTTGAAATAATATAGTACATTGTTACAATAATACATAACAGTCTCCTCCCCCTTAACTTGACATTGTAAAAACATTCATAAATCTAATCTCTCAGGGGGCTTTCCTCTGTTAATCCTATTAGGAAGCACTTTAACCTCATCTTGTACTGGTACAGGAATTGGTTCTGAATCTACATTGGATGTTGGACCATCTTGGTTAATACTTGACTCATTTGATCTAACTACTTCTTTAGTTTTCTCATCTCTAACCATTCACATGCTCTACTGTCTTTCTGTTTTAACGGCTTGTAATTGATCAACATGACGTTTTACAACATTATCACCAACACGAACATCATAATGTAAATTTCCTATCTCTCTACAATCTCTCCTGGTACCCCACTTCTCTGGAGTGTTGTACGATCTTACCATGACATCAGACAAAGGTAAAAAATGTCTTACATTAGGAAGCTTTGCTACTTGTTTATACCCTTTATCTTCTAAATCACTTTGCAAACTTGGATACAACAAATCTAACTTACACCTTATCCTCCTTCCCATCAACAAATTTGAGGGTGCCACGCCTGTTGTGCTGTGCGGCGTTGTTCTATAAGACAATAAAAATTTTGACACATGCAAAAATATATTACCTGAATTCGCTCTTCTACACTTCATATTGTGTTTAAATGTTTGGACAAATCTTTCAGCCTCTCCATTAGTAGATGGATGGTATGTAGCTGAAAATGTATGCTTTATACCATTGACATTACAAAATTCTTTAAACTCTTGTGAAGTAAATTGTGGACCATTATCTGTAACAATTTCTTTCTGGAATATCATGCGTTGAAAAAATTTGCATTAACTCTTTTATTGTGGCGTAAGACGTTGTCGTCTTCATTGGGATAATTTCTGGCCACTTACTGTAAGCATCTACTACTATCTAAAACAAATAATTCAAAAAAGGACCTGCAAAATCTATATGCACTCTTTGCCATGGATACCTGGGTAACTCCCACGGGTGCATTCTAGCAAATTGAGGATTGTTTTGTTGCATAACACAATTCATACAATTCTTTATATAACATTCCACATCTTTATCTACACCTGGCCACCATACAAAAGTTCTCGCAATTGACTTTGATCTTACAATACCTTGGTGATCAGCATGTATTTCAGACAAAACCTTATTTCTCAGTGAATTAGGAATAACTACCCTGGAACCTCTCATCACTATTCCTTGTGTCACACTCAGTTCATACCATATATCCTTATACGGTTTACAATTTTCCTCCTTTCCACATAAGTCCCTACCTGTCATTAAACTCTCCAAAACCTTACTAAGTACTGGGTCTTGCTTGGTACTGTGTGCTACATCTTTTGCAGTTATTGGTACATTACATACTGAAATTAATAAAACACTGTCATCATACTCTTCTGGAGCTTTGTCTACGGGTAATCTGGATAAAGCATCGGCATTACCCATATTTGATGTTGGACGGTATTCTATATCATAGTGGTACGCTGCTAACGTAACTGCCCAACGTTGTAGTCTTGCAGCCACCAACGTAGGTAAACTTGCTTTTGAACCCAATATTGCTAATAAGGTTTATGATCTGTAACAAGTGTGAACTTTTTCCTACCATAAAGATACATATGGAATTTTTTAACTCCATAAACTAATGCTAAACCTTTCTTTTCTATTTGAGAGTAATTCCTTTCTGCCTTGTTCAATACTCTAGAAGTGAATGCAATTGGTTTTTCTGTTCCATCTGGCATTACATGAGATAATACTGCACCTAGACCTATGTTTGATGCATCACAAACTAATTTAACTGGTAAATCCATACTATAATGTACTAAGAATGTAGGTGATGTTATTTCCTGCTTGATTCTTTCAAAAGATTCCTGACACTCTTTTGTCCACTTCCATTCCACACCCTTATTCAACAGATTATACAATGGATGTGCAATTGTAGACAAATTCTGAATGAAATTCCCATAAAATGTTACTAAACCTAGAAATGATTGTAATTCCTTAACATTTTCTGGCACTTTTGTTGATTGTACAGCTTTAATCTTTTCTTTAGTTTTGTGAATACCCTTGCCATTTATTACAAAACCTAAGTATTCCGCTGAATCAACTTCTAAAATACATTTGTTCTTATTTACTCTAATATTATGTTCCTTCAACTTCTTCAGAACTGTTCGCAATCTTTCTCTATGTTCTCTTGTGTCTTTACCCGCAATTAAAATATCATCTATAAAAATGAATACTCCTTGCATTCCTGAAAAAATCTTATCCATAGTTTGTTGCCATATAGCTGGACTACTTGCAACTCCATAAGGTAATCTCTTTGGCCTAAACAAACCTAAGGATGTATTTACTGTACATAATTCTTGTGAAGTTTCATCCATGGGAAGCTGTTGAAATGCTTGTCTTAAATCTAATTTAGAAAAAACACTGCATCCTGACATAGTTGCAAACATGTCTTTTGGATTTGGTAAGGGATGTTGAGCTACTTGCAGTTGTGGATTTAACGTTACTTTGTAATCTCCACATAACCTAACCTGTCCACTTTCCTTCACAATAGGAACTAATGGTGTAGCCCAATCTGAATATGTGACCTTTTTCCAAGAACCTTCACTTTCTAATCTCTTGATTTCTGTTTCAACTGCACTTTTCAATGCATACGGTACTGGTCTCGGAGCAAAAAATCTAGGAGAACTGTCAGGTTTCAAAACTAAAATTGCCTTTGCGTTCCTTACTGTACCTATTTTATCTTCAAATACGTCTTGAAATTCTGATATGATATCATCCATAGACATTTCATTTTTGTTTTCATCTTGTCTACCTGCAACCTTCAAAATACTAGGCCAATCTAACTTCAAATACTGTAGCCAATCTAAACCTAGCAAAGTTTGTCCATTACCTTTTACTACTGTTAATGGCATTCTCTCTAATTTCTGTTCTTTGTACTGTACTTCTACGTTCGAAGCACCTATTACCTGAATATCAAAACCATTATAACTTTTCAAAACTCTATTTGTACCTTCTAATAACAAATTAGGAATGCCTTTAGCCATTTTCTCAGACATAATTGATACATCGGCTGCTGTGTCAACTTGCATCAAAATTGGTTTACCATTTATGATTACTTCTACCATGATATGTTTCTTTGCACCTTTGTTGACTGAATTTATGTGAGACGCAAAATCAGTTTCTGAACTAACCTGATTATCATGAACATTTTCCTCATTATTCTCTTGACCCATAGTATCAACTGTAGCATTTATTTTCTTTGCGTACTGTTTAGGAAATCTACAAGCAGTTGCAAAATGACCTAGCTTTCTGCAATTCTGGCATGTCTGTCCAGTAGCAGGGCATTTCTTTGCTTCGTATGCAAGATGATCAGTTTTACCACACCTAAAACACTTGGGTTTTTCCTGTTGTTTCTGTGAATAAGCCTGATTCTGATATTTATGAACATTAGTGTTAGGCACTTTTCTATGACTAGGCTTTGACATATTTCTTCTCTGATTCTCATTGGTTTTCCACTTAGAACCTACTGTATTAATTTTAGAATTTTCCATTCTATTGCTTGTAGAACTACCTATTATGTGACTTTGCCTATTTGATGTTTCTAAAGCTCTGCCTGTTATCAATACCTTTTCTAATGTTAAATCTTTATGTTGCAATAATTTCTTTCTTAGCTCTTCTGATGTGCAATGTGCAATTACTTGATCTATGATAACATTTTCTAACTCTGGAAATTCACATGAAACAGCTAAATTCTTTAGTCTAGTCACAAATGCATCTAAACTTTCATTTTCTTTCTGATAAGCTTGCGCTGAAAACTGGTATCTTTCAAAAAATTTATTGACTTGAGGAGCAAAATATGTGGTAAGAGCCTTAATTGCAGCTTCACTTGTGTCATCTGTAGGCTGCAAAGTCTTAAACACTTCCCGAACTTCCCTACCTGCTGTATGAAGTAATAATGCCTTCTTTTGTGCATCCTTCATGTTCCCTAATGCTTCTAAATAAATCTTAAATTCCTCACACCACTGTTGCCATCGTGTTGCAACAGAATTAAGCTCAGCAGTGACGCTGAAACATGGTGGCGGTTCGATATTAAAAGGCATTTTGTTTGCTTACCTTGTGGTAGGTTAAGTTGCTATTCTGCAGTCACAAGTATACTTCCTACCTACCCAACTTAAATTTCACCCTTTTGTGTATTTGATGAAATTCCTATTCTGCTGCTGGTAAAATCTTCATTGGGCGATTTTACTCTTGTTTTCCACTGTAAAAACGGAACTTCTCTTGTGCTGGCCGTCTTTGTACATAGGCTCCAATGCTTCTCCCTGCTTGCTTCTCCCTGCTTGTCCGTCGTCCTCACACGTCGCCAAAATATGATGTATGGATGTTTAGGTAGGAAGTTCTATTAACCATAATAATTACCTGGAACAGAGATGAATAATCATTAGTAATTATTTCTCAGCTGATCCCATCTTCGTTGATGTATGCTTGATGGATAATAATACGTTGGTATTATAAAAATACGTCTTTAATGTATAAAAGACTACATTATGAACTTCACTTTGTGACAGCTGACTCCCAAGTGCCTATGGAGCGTCTTACACAATCTCATAAACCAAAACATTGCTAAACAAAAGAGCATCGCTCTGAAAAGACTTAAATCCTACTCCAGCATAAATCATAAAGAATCACATCTTATCTGAGGTAATCAACAAATGTTTGAATCCTAATACCAAAACAAATCATTACTCTTATGATCAAAGCATAACATGTCTTATTCATGCAATATGATGCAATGTTGCGCAATACCTGAAACACTTGAAATAATATAGTACATTGTTACAATAATACATAACAAGAGTGAGAGAGAGAGAGAGGGAGAGAGAGAGAGAGAGAGAGAGAGAGAGAGAGAGAGAGAGAGAGAGAGAGAGAGAGAGAGAGAGAGAGAGAGAGGATAAACTTGACCCATATGGTGCCACTTTTAAACAATAAATTACTATGAAGAGAGAGAGAGAGAGAGAGAGAGAGAGAGAGAGAGAGAGAGAGAGAGAGAGAGAGAGAGAGAGAGAGAGAGAGAGAGAGAATAATATGATAAAGGATGAACTTGACCCGTATGGAAGAACTTTTAAACAATAAATTACTACGAAGAGAGAGAGAGAGAGAGAGAGAGAGAGAGAGAGAGAGAGAGAGAGAGAGAGAGAGAGAGAGAGAGAGAGAGAGAATAATATGATAAAGGATAAACTTGACCTATATGGAGCAACTTTTAAACAATAAATTACTACGAAGAGAGAGAGAGAGAGAGAGAGAGAGAGAGAGAGAGAGAGAGAGAGAGAGAGAGAGAGAGAGAATAATATGATAAAGGATAAACTTGACCTATATAGGGCAACTTTTAAACAATAAATTACTACGAAGAGAGAGAGAGAGAGAGAGAGAGAGAGAGAGAGAGAGAGAGAGAGAGAGAGAGAGAGAGAGAGAGAGTAATATGATAAAGGATATATATATATATTTTTGGGCTCAAGCCATGTCGTCGTGATGGAAGTTCCTATAGGGTAGCTTCCTAGGGTATATTACAACTACGGCGATATTCCCAGAGAATTTACCTTAAGGTACCAGAATTTTAACTCCTGGAGCGAGTATCCCTCCTGAAAGGGATATCGCGACATATCAGAGGACGTATTCTTGACACACCACATGGCAATCTGCATCCTGGACAGAGATTTCGTCTTGTAGGAGGTGATTGGCGAGATACGAATTCGGGAAAGAAAAAGGGGAGCCGCTCCCAAGGCTTCCCTATCCTCCGATTCGTATGCGTGCCTGGCGCCAATCCTAGCGCCATCTGTATTCCTTTTTGCGTAGCTTAACAACTCGGTGTTTTTTCCTGTGTCTCTCGCAAATCTTGGATTTATTCTACTTTTTCATGGCTTCTCCGTCTTCGTTGGCCTCTGATAAGTTGAGTATAATGTCTTTTATGTATAAATGTAGGCTCTTGGTAAAATTTAGTTAGTCAGAGCGACATTCCTGGTTGTTTTGCTTTAATAAATTTTAGCTATTTAGCATTACATAGGATTTCCTTTCGTGCTTAGTATTAATTTGGCGAAGTATTCGCCATTCTGGCCTACGCTAGGCCATGTAGCCTAGTCGTTTGGTCCTAGTACTTCATGCATGATTTTGGTTTTTCCGAGTGTAATAAAAATTTTATTGAAGCTTTAAGCTATATTTTATACATTTAAGACTGTGTGGCATATTTCCAAGATAGTATACGAGTGAGTTTCGGTGATTTAGGTAATCGATTCTCTTGGTGCCTAGGCTAGTTGCTTATGGAGCCTTAGTATACTTTATCATACTCCCCGGTTGCTTTCTTTTCTTCGGAGAAGGTATGCAATCCCTTTCCCTCTGTTTAAGCCTTGGGCTTATCCCTAAGTGGTTTTTTCCGAATTTATTTTCGATAAAACTATACTGGGGTGTTACTGTACCTTCCTGTTCCTGTAGTATGGTTCAAGAGGGACAGAACAACAGAGTTTTTTAGTCTGAGTCTGTGTTGTCTGGCTTGGGGCTGAGTCCCCCTCGCTGGCCTGACACAGACAAAGGGAGCTTAGCTCCCTTAGGTCACTACCTAAGGTTTCTGTGGATATGATTCCTTCTTTTGTGATCTACCAGACTAGTCCTTGTTGCTGTTCTCGGGGGAGGATAAGTTTCTTTCCCTGGGAGTAGCAACACCTTCCTTGCTTTGGTACTCTGGGAGCTGGACAGTATTGCTGGCCTTCCCCCTTAGATCTCCCTTAGGCTAAGATAAGTTTCTTGGCTGCGGGTGATCTGTCACTAAAGCAAGGTTGGTAGGACCCTCTTGTCCCTTCCCCCTCTTTCTCCGTAATGGCCTAGCCATTACTGTACTGTACGTCGTTCTACCTCTGGACCTAGTATAGGTTAGGATGTGGAATTGACTCAGCCCCTTGCCGGCCGGCAAGGGTCTTATGTTTTCGAGTGCTGCCTGGACCTCTCTTGGTCACTCATCCATGCCTGCCTGTAGAGCCAGACGGCATTGGTCAGGAAACCTGAATTAGTTTCTCCCCTTCCTTATATGCAGTCTTTCGGTTGCCGGGCTTGGAGGTTGAGTACACTCTTATCCCGGCATCCATTCTATTTTTCTTCTAGTGCTGTACCCGACCTGGCTGCCGGCCTATGAGGCCGGCAGCCGGGCAGGTGTAGTCCTCTGGTTCTTTTGCTGCCGGCTGGCATCGGTCTTGTACCTTTGCCGTCCGGCTTATGTCAGCCCTTGTATGCCGGTCACCAAGAGTGTGGCCGGCAGCTGGGTACTACTTTGTGTAGTTGCTGGCCGGCAGCCATTTCCGGCCGACATTGGCTGTTACCGGCCGGCAGTTGCTGCCGACCGGCACATGCATTTGAACCAGAGTGCTGCCGCCTTATAGCTGTTAAGTAGTATACTTTAAAGCTAGTTATGGTGTGTGCCGGCCGGCACGCATCCCCTATACTGTACTAGTATTCTTCAGTATAACATATACAGTAAGAAGGAAACTATGGTAAGGGTTTTGATACAGCACTGTGTCTTCTAACACTATTGTGTTTTCTCGCACATCCCTTTGCTGTTGCCCTACGGATAGGAAAGTGAGTTCTTTCCTGTCTATTATCCAGGATTTTAAAATCATTGCTTAGGTGTGAGATCCACCTGTTTCCTCTGGAAACCTCTCATTGGTTACTCTAGAAGAGATTAACCATTTGATTTTATTATCTGGAAGGCTGGAACAATGGGTTGTGAGGGAAACACAAGTGTGTGTCTTTCCTTTATGAATTGTTATGCTATACTATGCATATCCAGTGATACATAGTTCACTTGATACTCATGGTAATTTCTCCTCTTTACAGGAGGACCCTCCGAAGTGCGGAAATGTTTTCTGCAACGTCCGCAGCCAGAACCTCTGCGGACATGAGTGTTGTAGGAGACACGCAGCATGCGCTGTCTCTAAGGATGATCTCCAGTATTGGGACCCTCAGGTATGTACTGTATGCACTAACCTGATTACTGAGGCTTTTGATTCCCCTAGGACGGCGGAATCAAGGGATATAGCAAGGGAGAAGCTTCGTACCTGGGTAAGGGACTCCCAAAAGAACACCTCTGGCCCTTATCTTCCAAGTGAGAAGATGAGGGCGTATCTTTTTCCCAAGGCATCAGCTGATGCAGTGATTCCCCAGCCTCAAGAGGAGATCCCCCAAGATCAGGTCCAGGTGGACGTTGAAGTCGCAGTCGCGATGCAAGACATCCAGTTAGATGAAAGGATGTCTGACCTGGACGAGCGTTTGGAACAAGACCTCCTAGCAGAAGGTCAGGATGAAGTTCAAACCCCGGACGTCGTAGAGGATGAGGTCGACGAGGTGTCGGCTACTCCGGTTCAGATTCCGGAGCCTATTCCCACAACATCGGCCGGTCTCCTAGTAGAACTGGGACAGGCCCTCTCTTCGATTGTTGGAATGATTCAACAAATGCAGAAGGAGAATCAGGAGAAGGCAGCTGCTATGAAACTGCGGATGCAGTCCCTGGCAGAATCACATGGGCCCCGGAAAAGGCTCAATGTGAAAGACCTTCCCTTATGCTCAGATGCTATCACATGGAGGTATGCTGAGCACATGCCGATGACGACTGGAAAGATCGTCATCTCGGATAAGCTGGGTCCAGTTTCCCTAGAGGAGGTGGAATTCTGGCCCAGCAAGGCATCATATCCGGACTGCTATGTCCGGCAGAGAAAAGAACCAGCTTCAAGGGAGGAGACAGAGCCGAAGGAGGTCATAATTATGGACCACGCTAAGGCTCAAGCCCTACTTTCATCCTCGATGAAGGAGAGGGGCTTCTCTAACTCGAAGGTAGCTGCATTGAGCAAGAAGCTCCCTTCTTTTGTGTCCTCTCCTGCTAGAGCCTTCTCCTTTTTACAGAAAGGGTTTGCGGCTGTCCTAAAGGCAGTCAAGGCCGGCAAGCCTTGCCCCTCCCTGGAGGAGTGTAAACCCTTGTCGCTGGCCCTGCCTATTGACCACAAAGACTGGAAGGATGTCCATCTGACATTCTCAGTGGGAAAGTTGGAGGCTGATATTGCCGGACGGCAATTCGGCGAGGACCTCCCCAAGCTGTCCGACTCTCTTTTACGAAGAGAGTTCGAGACAAAAGAAAGACTGGCTGCCTCAATGTCTCATCAGACTACTCTTGAGACGATGGCAAGTGACCCCAAGGTCCATGAAATGTTCATGGTGGTGGCTAAGTCTCACCTAGCCACAGTGACGAAGGACCTTTATAGCTTCGTCAAGGCAAGGAGAGCTTGCAGGGAGTTCGTGTTCACCGGGGCTACGGTGAGACACGAGCCAAGGAAGTTAATCTCCTCCAACATTTGGGGAAAAGACCTTTTCCCTACCGATGTGGTCAAAGAAGTTGTTGATAAGGCCGCCATGGAGAATAGAAACCTTCTCCAGAAGTGGGGCCTGGCTATCAAAAGAAAGTCTTCCCCGGATGAGGGTCCTCAACCAAAGAGGAAGAATATGAGGACTAGGCTACCGTCTCGGCCAGCCAAGCCTTTTAGACAGCAACAGCAACTGCAATTGCCATTGCCTCCAGTGCCCCAGATGGTGGCACAAACCCCGACCACTTTTCAGTGGGTACCCCAGGCTGTGCCAGGTCAGTCCACGGCATTCACCCCAACGTTCGAAGGACAGTCTTCTTCCTTTCGTGCAAAACCTAGAGGAGCAGCCAGAGGCTCGTCTAGGCGCCCCTCAAGGGGAAGGGGATTCAGAGGTGGTCGTGGTCAGGGAGGCAAGACTTCAGGACGGCAGTCCAAGTGAAACGATACCGGTAGGAGGGAGACTGATGAAATTTTGGGATCGCTGGACCTTCGATCCCTGGGCCCAAAGCCTACTCAAGAATGGACTGGGCTGGAGCTGGTACAGCACTCCACCCCCGTGCCTTCGGTTTTTCCAACAATCCACCCCCGTTCTGGAGGAGTACGTTCAAGAACTGTTGGAGAAAAAGGTGATCCGAAAGGTGAAGTCCATCAAATTCCAAGGGAGGCTGTTTTGTGTTCCCAAGAAAGACTCGGAAAAGCTCAGAGTCATTCTGGACTTGTCGCCACTCAACAAGTTCATAGTGAATTGCAAATTCAAAATGCTAACACTGCAACACATAAGGACCTTAATGCCCAAGAGGGTATACTCAGTCTCTATAGACTTGTCAGACGCCTATTGGCACATTCCAATCAGCTGTCGACTCTCCCCCTACCTAGGGTTCAGGCTACAACGGAGACTATACGCCTTCAGAGCCATGCCATTCGGGCTAAACATAGCCCCAAGGATTTTCACGAAGCTTGCGAGCGCAGCTCTCAAACAATTACGCCTAAAGGGAATTCAGGTAGTAGCCTACCTGGACGACTGGCTGGTGTGGGCAGCATCCGAGACCGAATGCTTGAAAGCTTCCAGTCAGGTGATCCAGTTCCTAGAGTACCTAGGCTTCAAGACCAACAGAAAAAAGTCTCGACTTTCTCCATCCCAAAAGTTCAAGTGGCTGGGAATCCACTGGGACCTTTTGTCACACAGTTTCTCCATCCCGACGAAGAAAAGGAAGGAGATAGCGGGCTCTGTCAAGAGATTTCTAGATTCCGAAAGGATATCAAGACGCGAACAGGAGAGGGTACTAGGCTCTCTCCAGTTTGCTTCAGTGACAGACCCAGTGCTAAGAGCACAGCTAAAGGATGCAACCGGAGTTTGGAGAAGGTATGCATCCAACGCACGAAGAGATCTAAGAAGACCAGTGCCGCCTCGGCTACGTACTCTTCTCAGGCCTTGGTCCCAAGCCAGACATCTAAAGAAGTCGGTTCTTCTTCAGCCACCTCCCCCGTCGATGACGATTCACTCAGACGCCTCAAGGGAAGGATGGGGAGGTCACTCTCATCGGAAAAAAGTCCAGGGGACTTGGTCCAAGCTATTCAGGACCTTTCATATAAACTTTCTAGAAGCTATGGCAGTGCTCCTTACCTTAAAGAAAGTCTCCCCGCGTCACTTGATCCACATAAGATTGGTGATGGACAGTGAGGTGGTTGTGAGATGCTTGAATCGACAAGGGTCGAGGTCACCACCTCTCAACCAGGTGATGTTAGCCATTTTCCGATTGGCGGAAAAGAAGAAGTGGTACCTGTCGGCAGTTCACCTTCAAGGAGTCCGCAATGTGACAGCGGACGCTCTATCCAGGTTCACACCGATAGAGTCGGAATGGTCCTTAGACGCAGGATCATTCTCCTTCATTCTGAATCAAGTCCCAGAACTGCAGATAGACCTCTTTGCGACGAAAGACAACAAGAAGTTGCCCCTGTACGTGTCCCCGTACGAGGACCCCTTAGCGGAAGCAGTGGACGCGATGTCCCTCGACTGGAACAGATGGTCCAGGATTTATCTGTTCCCCCTCACAACCTTCTGTTGAGGGTCCTCAACAAACTGAGATCCTTCAAGGGGGTAGCGGCAATAGTGGCCCACAAGTGGCCGAACAGTATGTGGTTCCCCTTGGCGTTTGAACTACAGCTGAAGTTTGTGCCGCTACCACATCCAGTTCTGACCCAGCGAGTCCAGAAGTCGACTGTCTGCGCTTCATTACAGAAAACCCGGACCCTGCAGCTCATGATTTTCTTGCCCTTGCGGTGAGAAAGCGTTTCGGGATTTCGAAAGCCAGCCTAGACTTCCTAGAGGAATATAAGTGCAAATCGACTAGAAGGCAATATGAGTCATCTTGGAGAAAATGGGTGGCCTTTGTAAAGGCAAAGAATCCGCAGGAGATCTCAACAGACTTCTGCTTACCTTTCTTCATCCACCTCCATGGCCAAGGGTTGGCAGCTAACACGATTTCAGTGTGTAAATCTGCTTTGATGAGACCCATTTTATTTGCCTTCCAGATCGACCTAGGTAACAAGATCTTTAACAAAGTTCCGAAAGCCTGCGCTAGGCTCAGACCTTCAGCACCTCCAAAGCCCATCTCATGGTCTTTAGACAAAGTTCTTCATTTCGCCTCCCTGTTGAGCAATGAAGTATGTGCGTTAAAGGATTTGACGCTAAAAGTTATTTTCCTATTTGCACTCGCGTCCGGGGCCAGGGTTACTGAGATCGTAGCCCTCTCGAGAGAGGCAGGTCATGTTCAGTTCCTGGATGGGGGGGATCTGAACCTGTTTCCGGATCCTACGTTTCTCGCCAAGAATGAGTTACCCACCAACAGGTGGGGTCCCTGGAGAATCTGCCCTCTGAAAGAAGATGCATCTCTATGTCCAGCAGAATGCCTAAAGGTCTATCTTCGTAGAACTTCAGACTTCAAGGGTGGTCAACTATTCAGGGGAGAAACATCAGGCTCAAATTAATCTCTGAATCAACTCAGAGCGAAAATCACATATTTTATTCGCAGAGCGGATCCTGACAGTACACCCGCAGGTCACGATCCGAGGAAAGTTGCCTCATCCCTAAATTTCATTAATTGTATGGATTTTGAACATCTCCGTTCATACACGGGCTGGAAGTCTTCCAGAGTGTTCTTTCGCCACTATGCGAAGCAAGTAGAGGAACTAAAGAGATCTGTGGTAGCAGTGGGTCGTGTAGTTAACCTACTATTTAACTCTGCGAGGAACAGTGGTCTTAATTGGGACGATTAAGTCCAGGGTGAGTGTGTAGGTACATACTGTACTACAAACTAAATGAGGGCACCGAGTGCCTACATAGACTGTTCCTTTTTCAAAGGTGAACCTAGCATAAGTACAGACATGTGTGCCGAGCGTTTCTAACGCTAATGTGATTGATTTGTAATACAGACTTTTATGACTTGATACCTCGGTATCTTAAAAAAGTGGCGTTTAATGGTTTTTCTTTCAGATAAACAAGTTCTGTTTAATATCATACTTATGCTTAAAGTTTTGGGTTATCCTCTTTTATATATATATATATATATATATATATATATATATATATATATATATATATATATATATATATATATATATATATATATATATATATATATATATATATATATATATATATATATTTGTTGTTAACCTGTCTATTTATTGTCTGTCAATAAACTTGTTCTTAGGAACCTTGCGTCTCTTTCACCTGTGTCAATTTATTGGTATAATTGAGCATTTAATTCTATGTATCTTATCTGGGATAATTCTGGTAGAATTGTTCTGTTATGCAAGCTATGTTTCATTGGTTTATGTAGTCCCCTAATGGGAGGACTCCGTCCCATAAAGGGACGAGGGCGGTTTTATTAGTTTCTTCCTATGTGGATATAAACCTTTGTCCAATACAAGTATTGTGCGGATTACTGGTCAATATATATTGACGCAGTGGTTCTTTACAAACTATGCTTTACTTAATATAGGGCGAGACCACTATATTAGCTTGCCTGGTATTCATACATAGGTATATGTACTCTTCGAGACTTTTCCAGAGTATAGTAGGACTCTTCCCTGTAGGGGGCAGGAAGCTCTAACATAGTTTATAGTTAGTTGAAAAGATGTATAACGGTAACATCTTAGGTCTCTAGGTCTAGTCGACCGGGAAAAAATTACCTCCGGGGAGTACGGCACGTTCTGAGAATCCACAGATACAGTAATGCTCTGGTACACTTCCATCAGGACGACATGGCTTGAGCCCAAAAAAACCGATTTTGAGCGAAGCGAAAAATCTATTTTTGGGTGAGATGGCCATGTCGTCCTGATTGACCAGCCCTTGCCTTTCTAAGAAAGGGCTGTTGGACCCCTCCCTACATACAGTATCTGTAGCACCTCGTGTACGCTACAAGGAATACAGATGGCGCCAGGATTGGCGCCAGGCATGCATACGAATCGGAGGATAAGGAAGCCTTGGGAGCGGCTCCCCTTTTTCTTTCCTGAATTCGTATCTCGCCAATCACCTCCTACGAGACGAAATCTCTGTCCAGGATGCAGATTGCCATGTGGCGTGTCAAGAATACGTCCTTCGATATGTCGCGATATCCCTTTCACGAGGGATACTCGCTCCAGGAGTTAAAATTCTGGTACCTTCAGGTAAATTCTCTGGGAATATCGCCGTAGTTGTAATATACCCTAGGAAGCTACCCTGTAGGAACTTCCATCAGGACGACATGGCCATCTCACCCAAAAATAGATTTTTCGCTTCGCTCAAAATCCGTGTTTGTGTGTGTGTGTGGATATATATATAATTTTAATGATATCCTTTTTTCCTTATATTGAATGGCAGCATAGGATATTATTCTTTTTCCGTAAGTTATCCATGGATAAGGTTGTTATTCTCACGCCTTATAAACATTGGATGCTCAAAGAGTTTATTACCCATAACATATTGAATGACTAGAATAAAGGCGACAGGCTAATTTAACCAACTTTTATTTGACACTGGGTAAAATAATAATACCTTTTTATGAAAAAATAAGTAATATACGTATATTTCAACTCCTAATAAGTTTTGGCCAAGTTAAAGAAATATTTGAATTGTAGACAAATAATGGGTAGAATGAGTGGAAACAACAGCAAATATAGCGAATATGTTTTGACGTTCAAGATCTGACCACCAGTGGTGTCTGGTTTGCTGATTTGCAGCTATAATGAGGAAGGAAGGGTTCTATCTTACGATGCCAGAGAGCTTCAAATCATTTATTATATATTTGGAAGAGGACTTTCGTATGAAAGATTATCTCCTAATAATAATAATAATAATAATAATAATAATAATAATAATAATAATAATAATAACAGCATTCTTCATTATATAATTAAGATCGATATATATATATATATATATATATATATATATATATATATATATATATATATATATATATATAAATATATATACGTATATATATACATATATATATTTATATACATATATATATATATATATATATATATATATATATATATATATATATATATATATATATATATATATATATATATATATATATATATATATATATATATATATATATTTATATATATATATATATATATATATATATATATATATATATATATATATATATATATATATATATATATGTTTATATATATATATATATATATATATATATATATATATATATATATATATATATATATATATATATATATGTATATATATATATATATATATATATATATATATATATATATATATATATATATATATATATATATATATATATATATATATATATACATGTATATATATATATATATATATATATATATATATATATATATATATATATATATATATATATATATATATATATATATATATATATATGTTTATATATGTATATATATATATATATATATATATATATATATATATATATATATATATATATATATATATATATATATATATATATATATATTTATGTGTGTGTGTATGTGTGTGTGTGTGTGTTGGTGTGGTACTGTTCTTAACACACATTATTGTTCCATTCAAATGTCTCTTCATTGTGTTATAATTTTTAGACTTGGTAGGTTACTTCTTCTGAATAAGTCTAAGTAAGTTAACTTCAAAACTGTTTATCACTTTAAAACATCTCCATCACAGGAGTATAGATGGTTTGGTTGGATGACCATTCCGTATGAAAGCTTGATCAGAACTAACTAAAGTATCCATATTGATGATAACGTCTAGTTAGTTATCTCAGCATTTAATGACAAATTGTAAACACAACATTAATACCGGAAGACACCTAGATCCGGTGAGAGACAACTCTTTCTCACGGCTTGTATTGTGGTTACTCTTTATGAAAAACGTTACATTGCCAATGGTATGCTTGGTCTTGACTTTCGCATCCTGCTTATGACTGATTTGGCGTTCTCACACTCGCTCCTAGGTCATGGATTTAAACATGTAATTATTTACACATTACATTTGCTCGGTCAGCTACCTTCATTAATTGAACTCTAATGACACTTTCAAAATATGTTTACTAGGAGTGTGACTGGATATATATATATATATATATATATATATATATATATATATATATATATATATATATATATATATATATATATATATATATATATATATATATATATATATGTATATTCACTTTAGCCATAAACAAACGATTAAGGATGAATGTTCAAATAGGTACATTTGAAAAAAAAAACATACCTAACAGAAATTACATACATACATATACCAAAGACACTTCCCCAATTTTGGGGGGTAGCCGACATCAACAAGAAACAAAACAAAAAAGGGGACCTCTACTCTCTACCTTCCTCCAGCCTAACCAGGGACTCAGCCGAGTTCAGCTGGTACTGCCAGGGTGCCAAAGCCCAACCTCCCACATTTCCACCACAGATGAAGCTTCATACTGCTGAGTCCCCTACTGCTGCTACCTCCGCGGTCATCTAAGGCACCGGAGGAAGCAGCAAGACCTACCGGAACTGCGTCACAATCGCTCGCCATTCATTCCTATTTCAATTACGCTCTCTTGCCTCTCTCACATCTATCCTCCTATCACCCAGAGCTTTCTTCACACCATCCATCCACCCAAACCTTGGCCTTCCTCTTGTACTTCTCCCATCAACTCTTGCATTCATCACCTTCTTTAGCAGACAGCCATTTTCCATTCTCTCAACATGGCCAAACCACCTCAACACATCCATATCCACTATAGCCGCTAACTCATTTCTTACACCCGTTCTCACCCTCACCACTTCGTTCCTAACCCTATCTACTCGTGATACACCAGCCATACTCCTCAGACACTTCATCTCAAACACATTCAATTTCTGTCTCTCCATCACTTTCATTCCCCACAACTCCGTTCCATACATCACAGTTGGTACAATCACTTTCTCATATAGAACTCTCTTTACATTCATGCCCAACCCTCTATTTTTTACTACTCCCTTAACTGCCCCTAACACTTTGCAACCTTCATTGACTCTCTGACGTACATCTGTTTCCACTCCACCATTTGCTGCAACAACAGACCCCAAGTACTTAAACTGATCCACCTCCTCAAGTAACTCTCCATTCAACATGACATTGAACCTTGCACCATCTTCCCTTCTCGTACATCTCATAACCTTACTCCTACCCACATTAACTCTCAACTTCCTTTTCTCACACACCCTTCCAAATTCTGTCACTAGTCGGTCAAGCTTCTCTTTTGTGTCTGCTACCAGTACAGTATCATCCGCAAACAACAACTGATTTACCTCCTATTCATGATCATTCTCGCCTACCAGTTTTAATCCTCGTCCAAAAACAAAGAAAAATGCATGGAAAATACAGATCACCTATATGTTACATTGCTAGCAAATGATTATAATGGTACCCCCCAAAAAATCCTTATGTACATATGATTCGGTAACTTGTAAAGAATAGTTGTCACCTTTGTCAAAAATACAGATTATTATAATACAGTAACTAATAAAGAATATTTATTACCTTGGTAAAGATATGATAGTGCACAAACACGAATTCATGGTACGTACACGCAACACGGTTTCGTATATATATATATATATATATATATATATATATATATATATATATATATATATATATATATATATATATATATATATATATATATATATATATATATATATATATATATATATATATATATATATATATATATATAGGGCTCACATATTTAATTAGATGCTCATAGATTCATTATTTTAACCCTGGATAGGTACGCTCCTCGGACACCCCTTTAAGGGTATACTCGGACGCGAACGACCCCGACGCCAAAAAAAATTCTTGAAAAATCAGTTTTTGCAGTAACCTCCTTTTTTCTTTTGCCAAAAAAAACTTCAATGAATGCTTAAAACAACTGTAAAGATAAATACTACTCATCTGCAGAAAAACAATTTATTATAAATATTTTAAAAAATTAAGTAGAAAAAAAAGACCTGACATAAAAATTTCAAAAAAAAAGTTTATACATATATACACAAATCCTTTTAGGAATTGATTCTTGAATGTTTAGGACACATCTTGATGTATTTTGGATGAAGTCAGACCCATGGAGGTGAAGATCTGAAATGAGAAAAAAAGGGTAACTTTTTTTGGCCAAAAAAATTTGTCCAAATTTCATGAATTTTTTTGGGTACCCAAATGAAATAGGAAGTGGCTAATTTTTTTAGGGAATAAACATATGTTATCCTAAAATAGAAATATGTAAAAAAATCTTCATTATTTTGTAAATTACATTTATATCAGGGGCCATATCTAAAGGTAATTTTTGGAGTACTTAGAAATATCGTAAAAAAATACATATATTTAATATATAATATGATATTTATGCAGGTAAAAATATACCAAAATATCAAAAATTCTATAGGGAACAAGAATATATATAGATAGGGCAACTTACGCTTCGGATATGTCCACAAAATGGCCGCCAACCACACTGACTCAGACTCCCTAATCTGCCACCTGAAATGTAGGAAGGGTATGTGAATTTCAAGGTGTTATTTACTAATCTAATTATTATTGGATATGCATAAATATTGTATGGTGGGTTGCTGGATAATTGTCGATTATTTTACGACTATAAAATTAAAATTCTGGCCCAAAAAAATTTTTTTGAAGGGAAATAAAATCGAAAAAAAATGTAAAATATAATATTTTAGCTAAAAAAATTTGATGATATTCAATCAAAAAAGAAGTAAACAAAATTTTCCGACAAATAAACATCTAGAGGAATCATTACTCTGTGATAGTTCCTTAGTACGTAGTAATTTTGAAAGAATTGGGAAAAAACGAAAAAATGGCAATCACCGGAAAATCGAACACATACCTATATATATGCCATATCTGGCTAAAAAAAAGATAGGCATGGGTAGCCAGATCATCTAGAAACATTTTCCAACACTATAAAAATATAAGTTTTGCGACACTACTTGCCAATTCCTTACGGTAACATGACTAAGCAAAAAAAATGCAAAACAAATAAAAAGGGGCACTCGCGGAAAAATGGCTAACATTCTAATATACGGCATTTCAGAAAAAAAAAATTCAGCCACGTACTAGGCAAACCATCAAGGCACATTTTCCGACAAATAAACATCTAAATGAATCATTACTCTGTGATAGTTCCTTAGTACGTAGTAATTTTGAAAGAAATGGGAAAAAACAAAAAAATGGCAATCACAGGAAAATCGAACACATACCTATATATACGCCATATTTGGCTAAAAAAAAAAGATAGGCATGGGTAGCCAGATCATCTAGAAACACTTTCCAACACTATAAAATTATAAGTTTTGCGACACTACTTGCCAATTCCTTACGGTAACATGACTAAGCAAAAAAAAATGCAAAACAAATAAAAAGGGGCATTCGTGGAAAAATGGCCATTCTAATATACGACATTTCAGAAAAAAAAAATTCAGCCACGTGCTAGGCAAACCATCAAGGTACATTTTCCGACAAATAAACATATAAATGAATCATTACTCTGTGATAGTTCCTTAGTACGTAGTAATTTTGAAAGAAATGGGAAAAAACGAAAAAATGGCAATCACAGGAAAATCGAACACATACTTATATATACGCCATATCTGGCTAAAAAAAAAATAGGCATGGGTAGCCAGATCATCTAGAAACACTTTCCAACACTATAAAAATATAAGTTTTGCGACACTACTTTCCAATTCCTTACGGTAACATGACTAAGCAAAAAAATGCAAAACAAATAAAAAGGGGCACTCGCGGAAAAATGCCCAACATTCTAATATACGGCATCTCAGATAAAAAAAAAGACATGCACGTGTTAGCCCAACCATCAAGGCACACTTTCTAACACATAAACATGAAAAAAAAATCAATAATATACGGCAATTCCTCACTACGTAGTAAATTTTTACAAATATTGAAAAAAAAAACAGAAATTGGCAACCGCTGTTAAATACCCAATATACCAATAACTACGTCGTATCTGACAAAAACAAAATCACGCATGGGTAGCCAGATCATCTAGACACACTTTCCAACACTAAAAAAGCAAAAGTTTTACGACACTATTTGGCAATATCTTACGGAAAAATGACTTGGCAAAAAAATGAAAAAAAATGAAAAAGGGGCACTCGCGGTAAAATGCCCGACATTCTAATATACGGCATCTCAGATAAAAAAAAAGACATGCACGTGTTAGCCCAACCATCAAGGCACACTTTCTAACACATAAACATGAAAAAAAAATGAATAATATACGGCAATTCCTTACTACGTAGTAATTTTTACAAATATTGAAAAAAAACAGAAATTGGTAACCGCAGTTAAATACCCAATATACCAATAACTACGTCGTATCTGACAAAAACAAAGTCATGCATGGGTAGCCAGATCTTCTAGACACACTTTCCAACACTAAACAAGCAAAAGTTTTACGACACTATTTGGCAATATGTTATGGAAAAATGACTTGGCAAAAAAATTTAAAAAAATGAAAAAGGGGCACTCGCGGTAAAATGGTCCTCGTGGTGATGAACGACATTTTAACTAAAAAAAAAATCATGCACATGGTAGCCAAACAATCCTCCAAGACTTTCCACAACTGATAACCTATACAAGTTGCACCATTCTACGACAATTTCATAATACGTAATAACTTTGATAATTATGCAAATTACCTTAGAAGGGTAAACTCGGTCGCGCTCGACCCCGACGCGTCTCAGAAATCGGGGAAGGAGTACAGCTACAGCAATGCACATCTGGACACTACTAGAGCGTGTAGGGGAGACACCTCCTGCAGGTCGATCACCCACAAATTCAGTCACGGGGGTGAGTCACGTGAGAAAAACCTGTTTTTTTTTTGACGCTCGGGGTCGCGAACGACCCATCGTACCTATCCAGGGTTAACATTTAGGGCTTATATATTTTATTAGATGCCCATAAAATTATTAATATTTTAAATGTTTTTAAAATGTTTTTAAAATGCAAATGTTTTAGAGTCTTTTCAACTACATATTACTAGCGTACTAACTGCTTTTCATGCAAAATACTTTTCCAAGACAATTGTACTCCTTTGAGCGAATGAAGGGGCCAATGTCAAACAGCTTTAAATTGAAACAAATACGGAGTTTTGTCTGGACATGGCAAAACGTTCTGATTGATCTCCATCTTATTTTTCCTTAACCTATGCCAAACAAAAATGTTAACGGCTATAAATATCATCACCGTAATGCTGATTGCTGCTAGTAACACGTAGAGATGAAGATCTGCATAAATCGGTGACGGGTGGTCCATCTCGGTTAATTTCATCAACCGCTTAGCCACTCGTGTGTTGTATGGGAGAGGTAAAGATGGGATAGTAGTCGACCACGTGAAATTCGCGAAGTAGGCCCGTTCTCTGATGATAGTGTTGATTCCTCGGACAGTGTAATTCGTGGACGTAACAATACAACCATCTGCTGCAACGAAGATTTGGGAATAGGACGTGGATCTGTTCGGGCATGATACATTGAAGCCTGCCTTGTCGTATCGTATCCACGAGCCGTTGTTCAGTCTGCAATTAAACTTATTATCGTCAAAGGGATAAAGTTTTTTCAGACTATTTTCATGTGTATGGGAGAGAGCACCGTTTAGCACTGTACCTAACTCGCATGAATCTATTGAGTTTTTATGGAATTCAAAGGAGTCAGCTGTGCATATTTTTTTATTTATTGCATCTGAACAGTGAGTTAATTGATTTAAGTCTTTAATGACCATATATGTTTCCTTGTCCGGGGAAATCAATACGTGTCCTGTCAAACTGGATATTACTGGGTTTGAATTATTCGTCATGAAAATCGGAAATGGTGATATCCTGTAAAATTGCCAGGCATTGGAAGAATCAAAGGAAATTGTAATCATAATCCTGTAATTTTCAACGCTTACTGTAATTAGGCTGTAATAAAATTCTAACATACATGGGTCTAACAAAGGAATATAAACTAATTTCTCCCGTCCGTTCTCCACAATTAACGTTAAGTCTCTTATCGGCAACAAATGCGGTGACAGTACACCTTTAGTCGCTAACGTAATAGCTTCCACATAGTCTTTTGATTTCTCAATGAAATGTGCAATTCTATTATGGATATGATCTATTTTTGAATTATAATACGTTAACGTTGCCAACAAGTCTAGTACTTCCATAATCTGACTGATTTTACTAGAATGTTCGTTCACCAAACTCATAAATGTATTTATTGAAGTTAACTGATTCCTTAGTTCTGATAAAATTAATTAATTTTCATGAGTCAAAAACTCAATTTTCTTATTTTGATTACTAATCTTAAGACGATTGGAAATCCCTAAGCCTAAACTTGCAATAGAACCAAAGATGTTTAGTGCAGCAAAAATAAACGGGTTACGTTTTTCAAGGTTATCATGTCTTACTGTCCACATCAAAAGGTCACAAGCGAAAGATTCTGCCTCGTAAGTCTTATTTTGCAAGTCGTCGGATAGCATCTCTGCAACTTTTAGTGTCGGTGTAAGCGAACTCTCTGTATTGAAAGGAAAGTGTCTTCTATGCATTTCATTTAATGAAGCAGCAAACCTTGAAATGACACTCTTTAGGCTAGTGACGTCATTCTCTGGGAGAAAAATTGCTTGCATGCGTACTTCTATAACTATGTTACTTGATGTAATAAAAACATCTTCTTGTCTCTCTACTATAGTGCCATATTTAAAATCTATACTTTTAGTTTTGGAGCTCTTCCCACACGAGAAAAATGTCTGAGCGAACAATATCACTCCTAACAATAAAAACTTCGTCTTGGAAACCTATAATGAGAAAAATATATGTAATTACTCCTGTATTAAGAAGAAAAAAAATGTTAACATAAGTTTCGTGGATAAAAGAAAAAAAAAATTCCCTCACTTCCTTCTCTCTCATTTTATTCTCTTATGTGAGCCAATGGTACAATTCTCTCATTAGTGGGTTGGGATACGTTTTGAACTCTAAATCTATTAGCTGTTAATGTTTCCAAAATGTTAATTGGGCCTTCAAACTTAGGTGTTAGTTTATAATTGAGTCCTTTCCGTACATTTACCTGCATGTATACATTATCACCCACGGTATATGTTATAGTAGGCTTCGCTATTTTATCATGATTCCTTTTCATTATGATTTGTGATTCTTCTAAATTCTTTTGAAGGATATCAAAACGACTTTTGCTTGCATTTATACATTCTTTTAAAGGATTTGAGGAACTAGTTGTAGGCGTTAATACATGGAAAAGCGTTCTAGCTGGGGTACAATACAATGCCTCGTGCGGCGACATTTTAATTGATATATGATATGAGTAATTCAGAGTACTTAGTACCGCAGGTATTGCAATATCTTAGTTGGGGTCTGATCACCCTAGTGTTAATCCTAATATGTATAAAACCTTCCTATTCGCTCTTTCCACTAGCCCATTCAACTCTGGGTGATAGATCATGGTACTGATTTCCTAGCGCATTCAATCGCAGTATTAGTTTTAAGCGCTATCAGATCTTTATATCGAGTCAAAACATCTACAATTACTAAGAGGTGCTTATTTCCTTTGTCTGACTCGTAAAATACTCTTAATAAATCTAAATGTATCCCTTCAAAGGGTTGATTGGGCACGGGATAAGCCCCTAAGCTGACAGGTGTTTTCGTGTGCCCTTTGTTTGCCTGACAAGTGCGATAATTAGCTATGTGTTTTTTTTATATCTGCAAGCATCGTATGCCAATAAAACAATGATTTGGCTTTCTGTGACATTAATGAGAACCTCGGGTGTCCGTGCAATGGATTTGCATGAAACCAATTTATGAGAGTGGAAATAAGTGAGATTGGTACCACTACCTGGTCGTTAGTCACATGTTGTGTATTGCGGGTTTTCATTGTCACGGATCTACAGAATATTATCTTTGATTATATAATTCTGCTGCGTATACTTTATATATTCCCTTTCCTTACGATTTCCTTCCAAAGCATTTATAATTTTTTCTAATTTTTGATCTTTTCTTTGCTCAGTCTGTAATAATTCAGTGCTCCAGCCCAGATCTTCCTGTTCAGATATAGTTTTAACATAGATGTTGATATATCTCTTAATTTAGCTAACGGCTCTGTACAAGACGACACAGGGTTGCGTGATAATGCATCAACAATGATATTTGCTTTCCCTGGTAAATACCCGATTCTCGCGCCAAAGTCTTGAATGATCAAATGCTACCGAGTTCGTTTGGTGCTGTGACTAAAGCCTTTAAAGAAGTCGGTTAGGGGTTTATGATCAGTAAGAACCTTGACGGGATAACCGTATATTATGAACTCAAAAGGCACTAGTGAATTAACAATAGCTAGTCCTTCCTTGTCTATTACTGCATACTTACTTTCGGAAGTTCTCAGTTTTCGAGAATAAAAAGCTATCGGGAAAAATTGTTTTTGATATTGCTTAAGCAATACCCCTCCTACTCCTAAGTCTGAGGCGTCTGTTGCAATGAAGAATTCTTTACCGAGGTCAGGAAATTTTAACATAGGAGAACTACACAGTTCATCTTTTAATGTATTAAATGCCTGTTGATGCTGCTCAGACCATGTGAAATCTACGCCCTTCTTCGTAAGATCAGTTAGGGAAGCGGCTATTATTGAATAATTGCGTATAAAACGCCTGTAATATCCACTACACCCCAGAAATTGCTGTATTCCCTTGACATTAGTAGGTATCGGAAAGTTACGGATAGC
>NC_090734.1:102370325-102372825 GCF_036898095.1 Palaemon carinicauda
CTGAAAAGAGATATATATATATATATATATATATATATATATATATATATATATATATATATATATATATATATATATATATATATATATATATATATATATATATATATATATTTATATATATATTTATATATATATATATATATATATATATATATATATATATATATATATATATATATATATATATATATATATATATATATATATATATATATATATATATGTACACACGTAAAAAATAATTAAGGTAATATATCTGAAAATGTGAAATTGAAAAAGCCATATTTTTTTTTTAATGAAAGACCAGACCAAGCAGAGCACTCTTCTCTTCCGTTCATCCAAAACGAGAACTTAATATTGTAAAAAAAAAAAAACCTGTATTTTTCTAGTAACTATTGATTGGTAGGATTTACAATTACCTAATGGAAAAAAAATAAACTCGAAGTTAATTTTCGAGAATATTCTTTTTTCCCATCGAGAGAATGAAAGAAGCTAGAATGTGAATTGGAATATTGGAAAATGAAGGCGTAAATAATTTTTAAACCATATTATCTCGTGATACTAGTTCTGGGGTATTTTAATTAAACTTCTGCATTTTTTCTTCTTTTTTATTATCAACAAATTCGACATAATCATATAAATATGGCCAGTGCACTTATTTCTTTATCCACTATTAAATTATAGAAGGTTTCAATCATTCTATAATTTTGTGTGTTTGTGTGTGTTTACTTCTGGCAATGATGCATATGTCAT
Organism: Palaemon carinicauda; assembly: GCF_036898095.1. Classification (NCBI taxonomy): domain Eukaryota; kingdom Metazoa; phylum Arthropoda; class Malacostraca; order Decapoda; family Palaemonidae; genus Palaemon; species Palaemon carinicauda. Next base: position 102,371,082 of record NC_090734.1, read on the forward strand.
TTTATCAAAATGAAATTTCACATCAGGCTTATTTGCCTTTAATATAAATATTAGTAGAATACTGAAATCTTGACATGGTAATGTTGATACGTGACCATTGCCTGAATATGGAAGTATTACACTGTTAGAAAAAAACCGTAATTTTAATCGGAAATTCCCTGTAAAAAATATACTGTTCTCAACTGTATTTCAGTAAAGTACATGCGACTGTAATTTTACCCTGCTTTGTCTTTATATATTACGGGTTGGTGACCTTAATATCACTCCTTTACGTCAATATTCCGTTTTTAAAACGGTAAAGATCGTGGAATAAATGTTGCCAGACATTTATCGTTATTTTAATGTAAATTTTTAACAGTGTAACGTCAGATAAGAATATGACAGAAACGTATTTTTGTGAGGTATATATGGTTACCAAATAATTTTGGGTTTTCAGGTAACGTTAGGTTATACACTACCAACCTTTGATAAGCTGTCAGCGCTCCAAATCAGTTACTAACAGTGTTTGAATGTCTGGTAGTTTTGCTACTATATATATTTTGAATATTGTATGAAGTTCAAATACATTAACTGAGGATAGTGTAGTGTGTTGAGAAAAATCCCGAACTGGGTGCATAGCATGAGACCAACCTGTCAAAAAAGAGCTATTTCTTCGTAGGCGCTATCACAGACTATTATAACTTATCCTTTTAACATCATTCATAAGGTGCGAATATCTCCATGATGCATTAACTTCTTTTCTATATTGTAAATATAATTCCTTAAATCATATAATATTATGATAATTTCAGACCATTATAAAAAGGTTAAAAATACAGATTGAGGCAATTACAGTTCAAGAAACTATCCTTTGCATCAATCTCCCAAAAGATCTCTAGTATTGAAATTCAACTATTATTCTTAAAACAAAAGTAATTTGGAAAATAACCAAATCCTTTTCTTTTCACAGGGTCTAGAGTACTACTTATGAAGTTTCTTTAATTGCTCTTTGTTTGTTTGTGTATGAAATATAACTTTACGGATATAAAGAATTAATATTTAGAGCACAGCAGCAGGAAAATCTTGATATCGGTTGGACTCAAGTTTATCTAATGTGGTGTTCGATAGGGTTGCATTCTGGGACAGTTCTCTCTCACTGACTGTATTTCTAAGAGCGTTAAATATTACCTAGCAATCCATTTTGAGCCTGAATTCAAAATTATGTTCTTTGGGTTCTCTGACTTGCAGATTGCTTTCTATGTTGTTCAGGAACTACATCTTGATTAAGTATCCGGAACATAGCATTCCGGAACATGATATTACACTGTGTAGTTTTCTAAACTAAAGACTTATACAGTCCTGAGTATTAAGAACTCCTAGTCTTGATACTGGCTAACAATATGATGGTCATGCATATGCAAAAACTATACTAAATCGACGATGAACTAAACACTGTTTTATTAAGCAACTATATTCGTTTTCACAAATAACCAAGATTATGAAATCGTAAAAAAAAAACTTCATACGAAAACAGACCTTCTACTATGAAGACGCTAATAGACGTTAAATGTACCGAATCCGGCTGACTTGTATAGTTGCCGGCATCTCAGCTTTACTGCTTTCCCAACCGAAAGCTTCGAGGACACTAATTGGCCATCATTCTCCGTGTGGATACTCACTCCTCCTCGGGGGCCAGCGATGGACACCTTCGTTTGATCGTGCAGCCAGTCTACCTGATTGGAGAATTAATTAACGTTAATGATAA
>NC_090734.1:102377825-102382663 GCF_036898095.1 Palaemon carinicauda
TGAACGTTGTTCATCTTCGTCAATGGTTAAATATTATGTAATTTACATTTATATTTCTCTTACCGTCACTATCCATACTTAATGCTAAATAGATTTTACAAAATTTTATTAAGACATAAATGGGCATAAAAACAAGAATTAAAAACACCTACTGTTCCAATAGTATCTGGATGAAGCACCGCTGTGCAGCTGATGACCAGAGTCGACCCACTCTTGATGTATAGGTCACTTGGGCATTGGATTTTTGCCAATGGCACTAAGATAATAATAATAATAATAATAATAATAATAATAATAATAATAATAATAATAATAATAATAATAATAATAATGAAATCCATCAGTACAGTATGGCATAGATTCAACCAAAAAAAAAAAATATTTAGGCTTTGAGTTTATTTTTGGTGCTTTAAAGTTTCTGGAAATTCTAAAACGTGTAAAACAAAGAGAAATCTAGTGTATTTTTTACCTGTAAACTTCTCAGATGTTTCAAAATATTTCATATGTCTATAAACACAAAGGAATGTAGTAAATGCTTTTATCTTTAAACTATCTGAACATTTGAAATAATATTGTACGAATAGAAGCACAAATAAATCTAGTTTAAACGCTTAAGAACAAGATTGACTTTTACTAATATATTCGAATTACAGCATATAAGATCAATAAGTTATATGAAAAAATTATCATTAACACTTCAAGATAAAAAGCCTTCAATAACATAAAATCGATAAGATAATAATTACAAATTTAAATATTCCTTCATTCCGCTAGGCTGGGCAAACAGTTTTTCATGGCATATAATTGATGCCAGTAAAGAGTATTGTTCTATTTATTGATACAATGGATGGGACTGGAGAGATGATTTCATGGACTTCTGGTTCTCAATAGTCTTTTAACTTTTAATGAGAATAGAAACTTGACATAAAAATCGGGGAATATGTTATTAAGAGGTTGTATGAATCTATACACACATAGAAACACAGACAACAACGTACACACTAGCACACATACACAAACACACACATACACACATACATACATATATATATATATATATATATATATATATATATATATATATATATATATATATGTATATATATATATATATATATATATATATATATATATATATATATATATATATATATATATATATATATATATATATATATATATATTGTACAAACTTTTATATACATATGTATATAGAATAATGTAAATATATATATATATATATATATATATATATATATATATATATATATATATATATATATATATATATATATATATATATGTGAACATATATAAATGCATGAACCTTAGAATTTTCTTTTATTGTATGTTGATATCAAAATGTAATGATTAAGTCAAACTTGAATTAATTATTAAGTTTTGACAAAACATACAAGGAAGACGATGAAGGGGAGGAGGAGGAGAAGGAAGAGAAGAATTAGGAGGTGGAGGAGGATTACGAAGGAGAAGGAGACGTAGGAGGGCGATTAAAAGGAGGAAGAAAAGAAGTAGCGAATGGGTGTAAAAGAAAAAGAAGTAGGAGATATTGGGAGGAGAAGAATGTGGAGGATTAGGAGAAGGAGGAGGAGAAAGATAAAATATATTAAGCTTGTGAATAGGCAAGAGAGACCTACCCCGGCGTCTTCGGGAGCCTCCAACCGAAGGCCTCGTTACCTGAAGGTCGAACTTTCCTCTGATTGTCTCCCCCTAAAGAGGAACCAGAAGCACAGGCCCACGAGGGCGACGGTGACACCGAGACCGCGTTACTACCCCACAAGGGGTCATCGGAGGAAGGGTGCCCCCCGAGCACAAGGGCCAACTCTCCGGATGCACTACTGGGTCCTTCACTAGCCCTAGAGGGGCCCGCTATTGGCACTGCACTAACACTGGGCTCCTGGGAAAGGACGCCTTGTTCATCCACCACACTAGACTTACCTCGTCCCCTACTCTGTGTAGGGGATGGCGAAAACGAGGCCCCGTCAGACCGCTCACTGGGTGACAGTATCGGCGAGGAAACACTAATTTTCCTGGGGTAACGTTTCGCTGATTTCCTCTTTTTGGTACCGTAGCGTACCCACTGTATATCGCTCCAGTCTACACACTCGGGGCACGTGTCTGCTGACGAGCAAACTTTTCCCCTACAGGAGGAACAAAGGGAGTGAGGATCCACTTCGGGCTTGGAGAGGAACGCTCCACACGATTTCCCAGCTCTAGGCCTAGGACAACGGTGAATTTGCTCCATAACGCACACAACGCACGACACAAGCACTAAGGGAATCAACTAAAACACTGGGTAAGCACACGGTTGAGAGGTGAACGCACATGAACACTTGGGAAAAGCACACTGGAAAACGCAAGTTGCCACGCTGGGAACACGTTTGACACAGAACGCACACAAATGATCAACAGAGATATGAGAGCGAGAATGTGAACGCCTCGCGACCAGAGAACTTAATGAGGAAGGTGACCCAGCCAAGCAAGCGACCTACCTTGATCCTACCCTCGCGGCACATTCCTTGATGCCGGGGGTAAGGCTACTTAGAGGGCGGAGGGGAGGGTGGGGTAACATACTCAAAACTATGGTCGATGGAGAGAAGATCACCAGTGACTCCTAAGGAAGTAGTTCGAGGTAAGTATTCGTGTTGGAACAAATATATATATATATATATATATATATATATATATATATATATATATATATATATATATATAAATATGTATACATATTCAAATATATATATATATATATATATATATATATATATATATATATATAAATATATATATATATATATATATATATATATATATATATATATATATATATATATATATATATATATATATATATATATACGTATATATATATATATATATATATATATATATATATATATATATATATATATATATATATATATTTATAAATATATAATATATATATATATATATATATATATATATATATATATATATATATATATATATATATATATATATATATTATAAATATATATAATATATATATATATAATATATATATATATATATATATATATATATTATATATATAATATATAATATATATATATATAATATATATATATATATATATATATATAATAAATATATTTATATATATACTATATATATTTATATATAATATATATATATACTATATATTATATATATATATATTATATTTGATATATGATACATAATTTATATATATATATATATATATATATTTATATATATCTATATATATATTTATAATAAAAAATTATATATATTTATTTGTTCCAACACGAATACTTACCTCGAACTACTTCCTTAGGAGTCACTGGTGATCTTCTCTCCAATCGACCATAGTTTTGAGTATGTTACCCCACCCTCCCCCTCCGCCCTCTTAAGTAGCCTTACCCCCGGCATCAAGGAATGTGCACCCTGCGAGGGTAGGATCAAGGTAGGTCGCTTGCTTGGCTGGGTCAACCTTCTCATTAAGTTCTCTGGTCGCGAGGCGTTCACATTCTCGCTCTCATATCTCTGTTGCTCATTTGTGTGCGTTCTGTGTCAAACGTGGTTCCCAGCGTGGCAACTTGCGTTTTCCAGTGTGCTTTTCCCAAGTGTTCATGTGCGTTCACCTCTCAACCGTGTGCTTACCCAGTGTTTTAGTTGATTCCCTTAGTGCTCTGTGTCAGTGCGTTGTGTGCGTTATGGAGCAAATTCCACCGTTGTCCTAGGCCTAGAGTGGGGAAATCGTGTGGAGCGTTCCTCTCCCAAGCCCGAAGTGGATCCTCACTCCCTTTGTTCCTCCTGTTAGGGGAAAAGTTTGCTCGTCAGCAGACACGTGCCCCGAGTGTGTAGGACTGGAGCGTTATACAGTGGTACGCTACGGTACAAAAAGAGGAAATCAGCGAAACGTTACCCCAGGAAATTAGTGTTTCCTCGCCGATACTGTCACCCAGTGAGCGGTCTGACGGGGCCTCGTTTTTCGCCCATCCCCCTACACAGAGTAGGGGACGAGGTAAGTCTAGTGTGGTGGATGAACAAGGCGTCCTTTTCCCAGGGAGCCCAGTGTTAGTGCAGTGCCAATAGCGGGCCCCCTCTAGGGCTAGTGAAGGACCCAGTAGTGCATCCGGAGAGTTGGCCCTTGTGCTCGGGGGGCACCCTTCCTCCGATGACCCCTTGTGGGGTAGTAACGCGGTCTCGGTGTCACCGTCGCCCTCGTGGGCCCTGTGCTTCTGGTTCCTCTTTAGGGGGAGACAATCAGAGGAAAGTTCGACCTTCAGGTAACGAGGCCTTCGGTCTGGAGGCTCCCGAAGACGCCGGGTAGGTCTCTCTTTGCCTATTCACAAGCTTAATATATTTTATCTTACTCCTCCTCCCTTCTCCTAATCCTCCACATTCTTCTTCCTCCCAATATCTCCTACTTCTTTTCTTTTACACCCATTCGCTACTTCTTTTCTTCCTCCTTTTAATCGCCCTCCCTACGTCTCCTTCTCCTTCGTAATCCCTCCTCCACCTCCTAATTCTTCTCTCGTTCCTTCTCTCCTCCTCCTCCCCTTCATCGTCTTCCCTTGTATGTTTTGTCAAAACTTAATAATTAATTCAAGTTTGACTTAATCAATTACAATTTTGATATCAACATACAATAAAAGAAAATTCTAAGGTTCATGCATTACTATATATGTTTCACAATATATATATATAATATATATATATATATATATATATATATATATATATATATATATATATGAGTATATATATATACTATATAATTTACATTATTCTATAACATATGTATATCAAAA
>NC_090734.1:102385663-102388163 GCF_036898095.1 Palaemon carinicauda
CCTCTCTCTCTCTCTCTCTGTAAGAAAATTGCACTTTATGGAATTGGTTTTAGAATAGGTTGTGGTATAATCGACATCTACATTCCTCTGAATGCCCCCCCCCCCACAAAAAAAAAAAAAATAAATAGATAAATAATATTGGTGTGTCAAGTTTTATTTTTTTCTCTCGCTTTTAGATTATTACTTGCTTATACTCTTTTCATAATAGGCTACTTCCCCTATTGGGTTCCTTGACCTTACCACAACAAAAACAACAGCAACATCAATAATTCTAGAACTTGAATATACCGTTCCAAATTAAGAACATGCAATACGTATACTTTATTCCATTAGTACATGATTAATTGGTTTACAATAAAAAAGTTTAGAAATGTGGTCAAATATTTTTAGATGCAGGAATTTTTGTTTATGATACGCTTTGGAAGAGAGATATTTTTTCACATATTTCTGTTTTTTTTTTCCTTTTTTATTTTATTGAGATATTCCTCCTTAGTTGTGACTCTAAGGCTTTGCAGTACTAAACTCATAACACACATCTTTATATTGTGTAGTGTAGAGGCTTTTTTATACATTATATACAAGATTCACTTAATATTTTTTTTTTTGAGGAGGGGGGAGGTGGGCGAATTTTTACATTCAGTTGCCAATTGTTATGTTTATAAATGGTTCTTTTTTTTGTCAGTTATAGTAAAGTTTATTTTTAGCTAATTTCTTTCATAAATGGAGCACATAATCAAATTGCTGGATGATCATGTTTCCCTTCACAAAATAAAAAAGAAAAGACCCATTAGCTGGAAAAAAAAGAAAGAATCAGTTTGTATTAAAACGCAGAATTTCAAATAAACTAATTGCCTAAACCATTCGTGTGACAAATCAGAAAGTAAAATATCGAGTTGATTTAATATTTCCAGGAAATAATTCTGCTGTATATTTAAAAATATATATATTTTTTTCTTTAATAGGACATTCTTTTAAATATAGATTTATAAGTGTTGGACGACCTCTCAATGAATAAGTTAGTTGTGTCGTTTCGAGATATTTATTGAATACCTGGATGATTTTTACATATCCATTTTGGTATCATTCTATGGAAAATGCACAATTCACGGATATAGATGTATATTCATTATACATTTGAAGTAACATTATACCTGGGGACGTATAATATGATATGGAATAATATATATATATATTAACTAAAAAAAAATTACGAATTATAAGAAACTATTTCAGATCTTTTGGATATTATTATTCTAATTTCTTCATTATGATTAATTTTAGTCAGCTCTTAAAACAATATTTCTATTTTGATCTTAAATTGTGAATGAAGGAAAAAGGTTTTAAAAACGGATGAATTATTCTTTACGTATAACAACAAAGTCCAAGAAATTAATTGATATTGAGTGATTCCTTGTAAGTTTAGTTTATCTTCTGATAATATCACACCATTGCATGTGAACTAACACCTTCTGAGTCATCTCTTGAAGACCAGTTATGAGAAAAAATTAATTTCTCTCGAATCTGTAAGATAAAATTTCAAAGTAATTGGAAAACTCAAAAAAAAAAAAAAATACCATTAACCGGATAAACTGTATCCTATTTTTGTTTCAAAATGGTCATAGGTATGGAAAGATGCGACTTCAAAAACAGTGTTAACACATTTCAACCACAGCAAGGCAGACATTCATTAAATACAAATATATTTGTGTCTGAGCCAAATTTATCTCCCACATTAGTCAAGAAACGATGAACGTTCGGTTAACAAAAATTTTGCTTTTTTTTTATTCCATATGACAATATCACAATATGCAAAGCCACAGTGTTCAATAGAAGTGAATACTTTTCTACCTATATAATTTTAGATTCATCCTGCAGTAATTAGCTAATTGTATATGTAAATCGTTTCCATTTTAGAACAAGGAATAAGAAAAAAAAATATTTGATATACTTCTGCAAATGCGACACCAAGTTTCCTAGTGTGACATTCCTGTTATATCCATCCCCAACTTACACATTATCTAAGCAAAGTATAAATATGCTCTGTATAAAATCTCCGAACACAACCCGACTGTGTCACATCATCTGGCGGTCAGCAGTGCCACGCTGATTAAGAGGAGTGCCACTAAGAGCCTCCAGGAGACGTCCACAGATTGACAGCTGCTCTCGTGATGCATGGCTGCCGGAAATTCGTCTGAAAAAGGCAGATACTTCAATTACTTGATTGGAGAGGAGAGAGAGAGAGAGAGAGAGAGAGAGTGAGGAGAGAGAGAGGAGAGAGAGAGAGAGAGGAGAGAGGAGAGAGAGAGGAGAGAGAGAGAGAGGCAGGGATTGCATTTGATTTTATTCGAGCCTCGAGCGTTCTCCGGCCGGGTGGAATTGTTTCAATAGGAGTCTAGAGAATTGTGATACTTCAATTACTTGATGGAGAGAAAATGAGATACAATTACTTTTTTTTTACTAATTTCCTTAGGGTGGAATTAAACCAACTGGAAAGTGGATA
>NC_090734.1:102395663-102398163 GCF_036898095.1 Palaemon carinicauda
TCATCTGCCGCCATGGCATTGGAAATTGCAACGCCAATGGCCTACTCCTACTGGGTCTGTGTACAGAACACCAACTTGTGGTAACTAACACCATCTTCCAGTTAGCAAAACGACAAAAGACTACATAGAGACACCCATGGTCTAAATACTGGCACACCCTGGACTACGTCCTGACCAGAGCCAGAGACCGAGGAGACGTCCGCATCACCCGATCCATGCCCGGAGCGGACGACTGGTGGACGGACCACAGACTCCTCATCTCCCGACTCTCCGTGACGACCCTACGACCACCCACAGGTGGCACAGAACTACAAGGAGGCCTGCGAACAACACCTCGCAGACTCCGTGGGTCAGGCCACTGTTGAGCACCACTGGACCACCCTCAGAAACGCCAAGGCCTGCGCTGCGGAGGAAACACTAGGCTACACCACCAAGAAACGGCAGGATTGGTTTGATGAGAAAACCAACCAACAGCAGCTAACAAATGTGCTCACAAGGTGGCTGAAGCTGGTTGCCAAAGAGGGATCCGTGAAGCCCAGAACACCTGGTGGCAAAAAAAAGCTGCAGAAATACAGAGTTTCACTGACCAAAGTGACCTGCGCAGCTTCTATGCAGCAACAAAGGAAATATTCGGTCCCACACGGTCATCAGTGGGCAGCCTGATGGACGCGGATGGGGCCACGACCATCACCGACAGCGAGGGCATCCTGGCCAGGTGAAGGTCTCACTTTGAGAACCTCCTCAATGACCAAGTAGACACCCCAGACGATCTCCTGCGAATGACCCCCCAGCATCCCGTCCGTCACTGGATGGCACTACCAACCTCCATCCATGACTTAAACAAGGCCCTGCAGCGCATGAAGCCCGGCAAAGCCGTAGGCCCAGACAACATCCCGTTGGAGCTCTACACTCACGGTGGCCCCGGTTTGAGGAACCGTTTGATGCTCCTTATACTGAAAATATGGGAGACCAAGACCCTCCCCAGTGACTTCCGCGATGCAAACATCGTTACCATCTGCAAGAAGGGAGACAGGGAGAACTGTAACAACTACCGGGGAATATCACTACTAAGTATCGTGAGTAAGATTTTCGCTCGGATTCTCCTTGACCGCCTCCTTATTCTCACAGAAGATGTCCTGCGAAAGTTCCAGTGCGGCTTTCGACCTTCCCACGGGACCATAGACATGATCTTCTGTGCGCAGCAACTACAAGAGAAGAGCCTCGAACAACAACAGCCCATAATGTTCATCTTCTGGGATTACAAAAGGCCTTCGACAAAGTACCATGACCTGCTATGTGGGCTGTCCTCAAAAGATATGGCTTCCCACCCGATTTTGTCAAGCTGGTGCATGCCCTCCATGACGGAATGGTTGGGAGAGTCTGCCACCAGAACTATCTTTCACACCCATTCCCAATCAACGGCGGCCTGAAGCAGGGCTATGTTCTGGCCCCAACGTGTTTTTCGCTTTACACCGCAGCAATGCTCAGCGAGATTCCCGCAGATACACCCTCAGTCGACTTACGTTTCTGCATGGATGGAGGCTCTATCAACCTCGCCAGACTCCGCGCCAGAACCAAGACCACCTTGTGTGCAGTGCGAGAACTGCAGTATGCTGACGACAATGCCACCCAAGGTCAGATGGCAGAGGACCTGCAGTCGTTAGCTGATGCATACAATTCTGCCTACGAACGTTTTGGGATGCAAGTCAACACAGATAAAATCAAGACCCTCGTCCAAAATCAATCAGGACTGATGCTCCCAAACTTCAATACCACAATGCATGACCAACCGTTAGAACAGGTGGACCAGTTCTCCTACCTAGGGAGCATCCTAACATCAGCTCCCACAAGCAAAAAGGACTTGGAGAACAGTATCAGGGCAGCTCACTCCACCTTTGGCTGACTCAACTGCCGCGATTTAACAACCCCGCACTGACAATGACCACCAAAATAATGGTGTTCAGGGCAGTAGTCCTCTCCATGCTCCTGTATGCATGTGAAACATAGACGCTATATAGAAACGATATTAAAAACCTAGAACGCTTCCAACAAATGAAACTGAGGCAGATCTTGAAAATCCCCTGGGAGAGCCACACCACCAAAATTGAAGTCTTAGAACGTGCCTCGCTGACCAGCGTTGAGGCCACCATCATCCACCACCGCTTCCGCTTGGATAGGACATGTGCATAGGATGGATCCACCTAGGCTCACAAAGAAAATATTCTACGGAGAACTAACCCAGGGCACCAGACCACGAGGAGCCCCGAAAATGCGCTATATAGATCAACTAAAGCACACCCTGGCTCTAACTGACACCGATCCTTCCTCATGGGAAGAAATAGCCAGGGACAGGAAAACCTGGAGAAGTACAGCACACTATGGCACCGTGGACTTCGAGGAGAGTAGGAGACAAAATGAGGAGGCTAGGAGGAGAAGAAGGAGAGAGCGATTAGAACAGCCTTGCCCACCACCTACCCTCCCTTATGAACACTGTCCGCGA
>NC_090734.1:102405663-102408163 GCF_036898095.1 Palaemon carinicauda
AGAAAGTGATTGTACCAACTGTGATGTATGGCTCGGAGTTGTGGGGAATGAAAGTGACAGAATGACAGAAATTGAATGTGTATGAGATGAAGTGTCTAAGGAGTATGGCGGGTGTATCTCGAGTATATAGGGTTAGAAACGAAGTGGTGAGGGTGAAAACGGGTGTAAGAAATGAGTTAGCCGCTAGAGTGGATATGAATGTGTTGAGGTGGTTGGTCATGTTGAGAGAATGGAAAATGGCTGTCTGCTAAAGAACGTGATGATTGCAAGTGTTGATGGAAGAAGTACAAGAGGAAGGCCATGGTTTGGGTGGATGGAGTGAAGAAAGCTCTGGGTGATAAAAGGATAGGTGTGAGAGAGGCAAGAGAGCATGATAGAAATAGTAATGAATGGCGAGCGATTGTGACGCAGTTCCGGTAGGCCCTGCTGCTTCCTCCGGTGCCTTAGATGACCGCGGAGGTAGCAGGAGTAGGGGATTCAGCATTATGAAGCTTCATCTGTAGTGGATGATGGGGGAGGGTGGGCTGTGGCACCCTAGCAGTACCAGCTGAACACAGTTGAGTCCCTTGTCAGGCTGGGAAAAATGTAGAGAGCAGAGGTCCTCTTTTTATTTTATTTCATTTTTTGATGTCGGCTACCCCCCAAAATTGGGTGAAGTGCCTTGGTATATGTATATATATATATATATATATATATATATATATATATATATATATATATATATATATATATATATATATATATATATATATATATATATATATATATATGTATGAGTGTATGTGTGTGTGTGTGTGTGTGTGTGTGTGTGTTTAGAACCATTCAAACCAAACATATATTGTTGTAATATATATATATATATATATATATATATATATATATATATACATATATATATATATATATATATATATATATATATATATATATATATATATATATATATATGAATATATATATACATATATATATATATATATATATATATATATATATATATATATATATATATATATATATATATATATATATATATATATATATATATATATATATATATATATATATATATATTTCTAAAATTGCCAGAGAAATGAAAGAAACTTGTCTATCGTTTTTATTCAAAATAAATCTGAAATCAAGGTGTGTACATATATGATGGTGGAGGGAAAAAAAGCGATTCCAATTACTGGTGTTATGAATTTCGAGGATAAGTTGTTAAATAGAATGCATTTACTAACTGCATTATATGAAAACCATTAAAATAATATTCTCACTCTCTTTTAAATTTAAATTTACATATGATCCTTCATTTAAGATTTAAGTGTGTACCTATATTCAAATTGAATGTGCAATAATTATTATTATCATTCTGATTATAACAATGAAATAATAATAAAAATAATAATAATAATAATAATAATAATAATAATAATAATAATAACAACAAAATTATTAATAATAATAATAATAATAATAATAATAATAATAATAATAACAAATAATAATAATAATAATAATAATAATAATAATAATAATTTTTTATTAGAAATATTCAAGCGTTAAATTTAATTTGACCAATCAGGTTATATGTAGCGTCATATATAATGAATGTTCATTTTCCTATCCAGTTAGTGTACTCATAATGTTTTGGGATATATGTCAAAACAAATTCATGACTTTCCCTTGACGAACTGAAACATAAGCATATATCTTCTTTGTTAATGTATATAGGAGTAACTGGACAGTTATTTCTCTAGGGTCGCAAATCCTACTATTTTACCAACGATCATTGGCCTGAGCAAATGGATTTTAAATTAGTAGAAATGACATGCTATCTAGTCAGCTCGATCAATATCAATGTCTTGTGAGCTATGATACTCCTAACGTAACCTTCCACCTTTGGATGAAACCTGAGAACTTTGGAACAGACGTTGTTGTTGTATTCTCTTTTGTATAACATGCCTCGTGGGACGTGCAGTACAGTGCATGATTCAGGAAATATGTCACGTTCAATGATCGATCAATAAGTCGATGTTTAGTAATGTCTTAGTTGATTAAAATAGATGAGTTTTTAATATTAGAAAAGATTTGACTGTGGAGTTTCTCTGAGAAAATAGATTAATACAAATATGTGTATAGTTTAATTTTATTAATTTTTTTTCAAACTGGAAAAGCCTCCCTTTTTCTGCGGTTATAATAATTAACAGATTCGTGTATAGAGTATTTTATAAGGACATACGAATACAAATCATGAATGTGTTAAAAAGTCAATTTCAATCTACTGATAAAACGAAGAAAAATAGTTTATAATAAATTTCTCCTTCAAAGTCAATGTTGAGAAAGTACCTGGTAGAGTGACTTGAATTTTGGTAGACTGATTGACGCATGTTCGGATTGAACCATGACCTTTACCAATGGAAGAAAAGTACTGAAACACTACTATATGTCACCGACACTGATTAAATGCCAGGCTGTTTTGATTAACACTAATGTATAT
>NC_090734.1:102413163-102511386 GCF_036898095.1 Palaemon carinicauda
TTACATTATGTATTTACTTGACTATTTGACTAGTATTAAGATATTGATAAACATATTTTTTTTTTCCTCTATACCTTAGACATACATTAGCCATTTTATATTGAGTTTTGACCCTAATTATTTCAAATATAGCATGAACGGAATGATATATAAAATAGTTGTAGTTGGAAATATTTATTGTTGTGACCCCAATTTACACTATAATTACCCTTTCAATATCACACCAGGCTTTGTATCAATATATGCAGTTCTTTATGCTTTATTGTATTACAGGATTATATACATACCAAAATCAACTAAGGGCTTATTTTTTCTTGCTCGTTGTTTTTACCAAAAAAAATTTTCGTTTAATATTTTTACATTGAGAAGCAATTGCTCATCAACATATTTTCATATAGAAGTTTAAAAATCACTTTTACAGATATAAATGTATAGGTTTTCTATAAATATCGGAAAACCATTAAGTACTGAAGCACCATACTGATCGGATATGGACTCTATGATTTTGAATGAAATATTAGCAGAACTGAAGACGTAACGTTTTGGAAAAAAAATTGTAAAAATCAATTTTTTTTTGTAGTTAAATAATTACTTAGTTATTGAATTATTTATTATTTACATATAAGGAAATTATATAATTCAATCAGGAGAGGATGACTATTTTTCCCCTTTTTCTTTCACGTCTCCTTTCTCCTCGTCTTTTCACTCCTATTTTTCTTTTCCCCCTTCTCGTCTCTCCTATTTCCCTTGCTCAGTACCTCTTTCCATATACCAATTTGATGTTTTATCATTTCCACCATCACAGAAAATGTCCAGTTACTCTTTTTCTGCATAAACTCACCTGCTCCTTATTCTTCATTTTGTTTCTTTTCCTGTTTTATGACTTTTATCTCCCTTTACCTCCCTTCTCTTCCTCCCTTCAATCTTCCCACCAACGACTATATCTGTTCCACTTCTCAATGGCCGAATGTTTTGGACTCATTCTTTCAGAATCTGACAAATGTTCCCAATGAGTATTGCTGTGTTATGATTTTTGACGTTTTTACTTCAATTTGGAAAATGTGAAATAAATTTATAATACATAAAAACGTTATTTTCTACATTGCATGGTCACAGAACATTCAACTTAAGAAATTGTTCATGTGTCGAATTTCTTATAAATTTAATTCCATATCAAGAATTGTTTGTTAGAACATTAAAGATACTAATTATCATATAAAAGATTCTATCGATATCATATTCCATTGAGTAGAATTATTAATAAATAATTGTTTCTGTGAAATAATAAGAAGATACGGCTCACTATTATCGGATTCTAGTCAACATCATACAAATTAATTATTGTAAGCAATGAACCGAATAACTAAAGAAACCTCGATGCGTAGGGAATAGTATAGCAGGTAATGTAGACTACCGTAGCCGTTGTGGGATTGTTTGAGGGGGGAGGGTACTGAGTAGGTATACGACTAACAACAAAAACGGTCAATGAAGCCATCCAGTGAATCAACCAGCTTCTCTTGATGGATATAACGGTTCCAATTATAGTTTCCATCTGGCCATAGTTAATGATTCACTGTGATGTGAACAACATCTATGACTGCGGGATGCTAACAAGCCTCCCCTTAATCACCCCTTTCCCTAACAGAGCCATAAAACGGTATGACACTAATGAACACATACTATGTAGGTTTAGATAACGCAAAAAGATATTAAGACATATTGATTGAAATGAAGGAGAGGGCTGAGGTTACTTTTTTCACTTTTTGCAAGGGATTTGACTTTCATATATATTATATATATATATATATATATATATATATATATATATATATATATATATATATATATATATATATATATATATATATATATATATGATAAACTATTTATTTGTGCATATTAATATAATGAATTTATATTCATACACACTGATATTTCCTGGTATAAGGAAAGACTGTAATATATGTCAGACAAAAAAAAATAAAGATTGCATTTACATAAGTTTTGGCCACTGGTTGATGTTCTTATGTGTAAAATATAAATTTTCATAAACATCTTATAAAATCTCTCTCTCTCTCTCTCTCTCTCTCTCTCTCTCTCTCTCTCTCTCTCTCTCTCTCTCTCTCTCAATATATTGAATTTTCATTTTTCTTCAGACAGAGAGAGAAACAGACAGAAAGTATTTGGGGGGGGGGAGTTTCTTTACCAATTATAAAACTGGTAGACAGAATGACAAAAAACAGAAAGTTATTTTTAACACTGCTTAATTATCCTAATGGCCTTATGAATAGAATTTATGAACCGTATAAACAAATAAAATAGGAATGCATACAAGGAAATTCTCTCTCTCTCTCTCTCTCTCTCTCTCTCTCTCTCTCTCTCTCTCTCTCTCTCTCTCTCTCTCTCTCTCTCTCATGAATCAGAGTATATTGAGTGTGATGACTCATTTTCCTTGACTGTCTTTTTTTTTTGGTATCTCCCCTATCTTTACATCTTATTAACTAATTCTCAATCCTGAAATTAACTTGTGGTTTTTTCTCCCTCTGTTATTATCTTTCCTCCAATGACATTCTAACTCGCAGGAAAGACATTTCTTGTGATTAAATTTGATGCTCCTCTTTCTAATTAACACCTAACTATCTTCTTATTATATTTTTTTTCCTTGAGATCCCTTTCCTTTTCCTTCTTGGAATTAATCTTGTTTGGATTTTACTCCTCATATTTTACATAGTATTTATTTAGCGCCTTTTTATTTATTTTATTTTTCATTCAGACTTTGAAGTATTAGTTCACGTATATACCAGCTCTAGAAGATACCGGCTATGCTTTGATTCATTTTCTATTCTTCACATGATGCATACATACCAACATACATACATACGTACTCATATTCAAACATACATTTACACACTGACACAGACACACACACACCACACACACACACACACACACACATATATATATATATATATATATATATATATATATATATATATATATATATATATATATATATATATATATATATATATATATATATATACATATATATATATATATATATATATATATATATATATATATATATATATATATATATATGTATATATATATATATATATATATATATATATATATATATATATATATATATATATATATATATACATATATATATATATATATATATATATATATATATATATATATATATATATATATATATATATATATATATATATATATATATATATGTATATATATATATATGTATATATATATATATGTATATATATATATATATATATATATATATATATATATATATATATATATATATATATATATATATATATATATATACTAACAATAATAATAATAATAATAATAATAATAATAATAATAATAATAATAATAATAATAATAATAATAATAATAAATTTTCGCTAAAATGACCCTCTCAACAGTATATTATATCTTTTAGCAACATAATGCAAGCATCATTCGAGTACCCCACTTGGAAATGACAAAGCTAATTACAATCCATATCCTAATTATGGAAGTAAATTACAAATGCCACTATGCAGACCATTTAATTCTGAAGCTTCATTTCTCATGACTTCTGTAACATGACACATTAAAAGAGATAACTGTCTCTGGATCCTGTAGATTAAGGAGACGATGAATCTAAGAAATATTTCATTCCCATCACGTTCATCATATGTCTATTTTTTGTCGTGGGGAGCTTCTTGCTTTTTACTAGTTCTTAAACACGGTTAGCAGATATTCTCCTTCTACTTGTTATTATATTAAAGGTTCAACATATACTAGCTAAAAGATAGAAAGAATAGCTAAGAAAATGGCGTATACATTTTCAAACTCATGTTTGCAAAGACATTCTAATGATTAAGATACAAGAAGATGATAGAAAGGCTTCTTTTGTCTTTGTTGGTGATTTTAATGCTCACCATAGGGAGTGGTTAAGTTTTATCTCTCCTACCGATCACCATGGCTTAAGAGCTTTAGACTTTGCCTCTGAATCAGGCTGTGAGCAAATCATAAATGAAGCTACTCACAGGTCTGGTAATTGCTTGGACCTCGTATACACAGACTCCCCTGGCGTTATAACTGGTAAGGTTGGTTCTCCAGTCGGGACATCTGATCATGCCTTGATTTCATTATTAGTGAAGACTGAGCAGCCTGTCCCTCATATATCATATTCTTGTAAAATTTATATGAAATCCCAAGCAGACTGGAATGGGATTTTACATGATCTTTTGTGCTTGAATTGGTCACAATTATATAATAGTGTAGATCCTGTTGTCCCTTTGAATGAGAATCTAGTCAACATAATTGATAGGCGTATCCCTTCTCGTGTGCTAAGGTACCGAGTGAAGGACAAACCGTGGTTCAATGATGATTGTAGACGTGCTTTTTTGGAGAAGCAGGAGGCCCATCAACTTTGGAAGGGTAACAGATCAGATTTGACCTGGAACAACTATACTCAGCTTCCAGCTTTTGCTCAGAGAGTTTATGCCTCAACTGAAAAGGAGTACAATTTAACCATAAAAGAAACCCTTTCTGGTACAACTCAAGAACATAAATGGTGGTCTACCCTTAAATCTGTACTCTTTGGTGTAGATGCAACAGTTCCTCCTTTACTTAAACCAGATGGCTCAGTCACTCACTGTCCAAAGGAAAAGGCAACCCTTTTGGCTGATGTTTTTGACAGTAAACAGAGTAATGAAAAACTTGAACTTCCTCATTCCTGTTTTCCTGAGGCTAAACTAACTAGTTTTGCTTTTCGATCTCGTGAGATTAAAGCTCTGTTGATGGACCTTGATGCTTATGGAGGTGTAGACCCAAATGGTATTTTTCCTTTGTTTTTTATAAACACAGCAGATTTCTGGTCTCCAAAGTTATCTGTTATTTTGCGCAAGTTAGCACTAGTTGGAGAATTGGTGATGTTACTCCTCTATGTAAATGTGTTTGTGGTAGCTCAAGTCCCACTGATTACCGTCCAATTTCCATAACTCCCATATTATCTAAAGTTTTTGAACGTCTTCTGGCAAAACGTCTTAATAGGTTTGCTGAAGGTAATCATCTACTCCCTAGTTTGCAATTTGGTTTTCGTAAAGGCCTTGGAGCATGCGATGCCCTTCTTACAATCTCCAATGCTGTACAGAATTCCCTTGATTGTGGTCGGGAAGTTCGTATGATTGGCCTTGATTTTAGTGCTGCCTTTGACCGTGTTAATCATGAGGCCCTTGTTTTCAAACTGAAACAGTTGGGAGTGGGTGGGTCGTTTCTTAGCATTATTATTGATTTTTTAAGTAATAGATCTCAAAGAGTTGTTGTTGATGGGCACCATAGTGATTATAGGAATGTGATATCCGGTGTTCCACAGGGTAGTGTTCTTGGCCCATTACTTTTTATACTATATACACATGACATGTGGTTTGGCCTAGAAAACAAGCTTGTTGCATATGCAGATGATGCTACTCTCTTTACATCAATTCCATCCCCTGAATGTAGATCTAGGGTTGGTGAATCCCTTAATAGAGATTTAGCTAGAATTAGTGTATGGTGCAAATTATGGGGTATGAAGTTGAATCCTAACAAAACTCAAAGTATGATTGTAAATAGGTCAAGGACGGTGGTTCCTCAACATCCGGATCTCAGTATTGATAATGTTTCTTTAAATATGTATGACTCTTTCAAAATTTTAGGTGTGATTCTCGACAGTAAATTTACTTTTGGGAAACATATAAGGTCTGTGTCTTCTTCAATTTCACAAAAAATAGGCTTATCGAGAAAGTCTTTCAAGATTGTCGGTGATCAATCTATTCTGAAGAAGTGTTTTAATTCTTTCATTCTACCTTGTTTTGAGTATCGTTCTTCTGTCTGGTCTTCGGCTGCTGATTCTCATCTTAATTTGTTGGACAGAAACTTACGGTCTATTAAATTTCTTATTCCTGATCTAGATATTAATCTCTGGCACCGTCGTTCAATTAGTTCATTATGCATGTTGCATAAGATTTTACACAACTCTGACCATCCTTTACATTCAGATCTCCCTGGACAATTCTATCCGATTCGTAATACTAGGCAGGCAATTAATTCTAATAGCCAGGCCTTCTCCATCACGAGGCTCAATACTACGCAGTACTCTAGAAGTTTTATTCCAGCTGTGACCGAGTTGTGGAATGATCTTCCTAATCGGGTGGTTGAATCAGTAGAAATTCAAAAGTTCAAAGTTGGAGCAAATGCTTTTTTGTTGACCAGGCGGACATAGTCTTTTTATAGTTTATTTATGACATATTTGTTTTTGATGTTGTTGATAGTTTATTATATGACATGTCTGTTTTGACGTTGTTTCTTATTTTAGAATGATTTATTGTTAATTTTTTTTCTTCATTTATTTATTTCCTTATTTCCTTTCCTCACTGGGCTATTTTTCCTTGTTGGAGCCCCTGGGCTTATAGCATCTTGCTTTTCCAACTAGGGTTGTAGCTTGGATAATAATAATAATAATAATAATAATAATAATAATAATAATAATAATAATAATAATAATAAGCTTTACTTCCAATATAATTATGTTTCAAAATCTCTTTATTATTAACACCTCTCAACTGCAATTATTATTATTATTATTATTATTATTATTATTATTATTATTATTATTATTATTATTATTAGTAGTAGTAGTAGTAGTAGTAGTAGTAGTAAAAGATTGTTTTAATCTCGAAATGAAAATGGACAAATAGCGATGTGAAGTAAACGAGTAACAGACGAAATATAAAATCGAACGTATTCTACCCTACTCAAGAGAGAACCATTTACACTAAATTTGAACTTCTGAATTTCTCATCAGAAATATCAATGCCATAGTATTTATGTATAACTCTTCTGCAATGAATTGTCTTTGCAATTTCCTCATCCACAAGCTGAATTTTAGCAGAATGCTCATTTTCCTCATAATAGTGTACCTTACTCCAGAAGCTGACCTTATTTACATGCTACTTCGCATCTGAATGATTCCAACTCTATTTGATACGTTTTCCTTTCAGAGCTACACAATGTAGGAGCAGAATCTGATTACATTTAAACAGCATTCTACCTCTGAAACTATTTCATTCCGCATGAATCGACAATATCTTTCAGTAATTAGTTCTCCTCCAAAATTTCATCTTACGAGGTCTGGTCTATATTGTAATTTCCCTCAAGAAAAAGCTAACTGGTATTTCAGCATTTCACCGTTTCATGTTCAGACCCCAAAACCCGGCTAACTCACCTCTCATTATTTCACATTTTCATGTTCAGATTTGATCACAACACATTCTGTATTACGCAGTCTTTCCCTTCTAACAATATCACTTTATATCTATATTACTTTATAGTACGTAGTACTTTACGATATTCAAGTATTTAAACAGGGCACTCTTCTATATTTGTAATATCTTACAATACATTTCACATTCCGTTTTCGGACTAACTCAACACGGTGGTGATCTCATGAAGACTTCCACATTTCTAAATTTGAGAATTTTAATTTAATCGTTTAAAATCTACGTTATCTATTTTTTTTTCCTCGTCGCTTATTATCGACATTAACTCGTGATACATTCTACGTTGCAGTACCTGATTTTGTATTAGAACCATTTCCAGCCAGAACCAGATAACGTAAATCCAATATACTTTTAATAAAAGAAAGCTTTATTTGAGCCCCTTCACCTTGGAATCTACCGACCCACCACCAGCCATTGTATTTCATTGTATATGGAAAATGTAGAAAAATTTGAGTTGCAATTCATTCTTGGTAGGCAGATTTAATTATAACCGTTGAAAGGGTACTACAATCTAATTCAGGGGTCTTTCTTTCAAAAATTTTCATTTCAGAATACTCAGTGTCGAGGTTTTTATTGCTATTGGAATTTTTCATTCTGCTTGTAAATTGGGGGAATAGTATTTCCTAGATTTAAGTTATGTAATTGTTAACTATTGATAATATTCCCTCTGTTGTATATTCTAATCAAAATAATAATCATTTTACACTTAACAGCATTTACTTGGATACTCTATGGTAAATATATATATATATATATATATATATATATATATATATATATATATATATATATATATATATATATATATATATATATATATATATATATATATATATATATATATATATATATATATATATATATATATATATATATACATTACATATATATATTTATATATATATATATATATATATATATATATATATATATATATATATATATATATATATATATATATATATATATATATATAAATGTATCAAAAAACAATCCAAAATCAAACCATTTTTTTGGTCTTGGATAGTACCATAACCTCTGTACCATGGTCTTTTAATATCTCGGGGTAGAATTCACTTGCTTGAGGGTACACTCGGTCACACTATTTTATCTTGTTATTCTGCCACCTGTTTTTTTTTTATATAAAAGATTTGTTGAAACTTTATTGCTGTTCTTGAAATGTTTCATTATACTGTCAATAACATCTCATGTAATTTTCTAATATCCTTTCCTCACCTGGCAATTTTTCCTGTTGGAGCCCTAGGGGTTACACTATTCTGCTTTTTCATCTAAGGTTGTAGCTTAGCAAATAATATATATATATATATATATATATATATATATATATATATATATATATATATATATATATATATATATATATATATATATATATATATATATATATATATATATATATATATATATATATATATATGTGAGCATTATATATATATATATATATATATATATATATATATATATATATATATATATATATATATATATATATATATATATATATATATATATATATATATATATATATATATATATATATATATATTGTATATATATATATATATATATATATATATATATATATATATATATATATATATATATATATATATATTTACACACACATATAATATAAATTTAGGTAGGTAGGTAGATGAGAAATGAAATTCTTCTAAGTTTTAACATACAGTATACCAAAATAAACTATTTCTTTCTTTCTATGTGTTTGTGTGGCGCAAAGAAAACTCGTAATATATAATTTTTGTCAAGCAGTAGTACACTGTCATTTTTATTTTCTTTCCTGTGTACGCGAAAATTTCCTCATTAAAGAAGAGCTCAAACGGTCCAACTATATTGAAATCTCTGTACTTGCTGACTAGTAGGGGAAATAGTTTTACAGGCAGCGAAGATTTGCTTTTCCTTTTTATTTTATATGATTACCGAAGAACTTCAGAAACATTATTATCATTAATATTAGGTAGGTAGGTAGATGAGAAATTCTTCCAATTTTATTGGTAAATATTGCGAAATTCCAAATTCTATGGCACCTAGTAAAGAAAAAAGTTTTGATCTTTTATAATAACATTTTGTTTGTCGCAACAATCCAATTACAAAACAAGGATACATTGATAAAGTACTAATTACATCTGTAAATACATTTTGTGGGAAACGTATATGTATCTTGTTTCTTCCATTCTCTGCTTGCTTAGATTTTACAAAAAGTAAAGCAAATTATAAATATATGAATTGAGAATAAAAAAAAGGGTTTGTTATAATGACATACAGCGACTCTCCCAAAAAAATCAAAGTCACTAAAAATATATATATGAAATGGAACAAATATAGATTACACTAGACAAAAGTAAACAAAATCCTTAATTAACAAATAAAATTTCTTCAACTTCAAGTAAGGGGAATTAAAAGATTTCCCCTTTGATATTTATCAAATGAAATCTTTTACACTTAACATAGTTGCAAAAAAGTCCTAGCTAGTTATTGGAAAATTTGGTAATTGATTAAACAAATAACATATATATATACAAAGAATATTGAACTGTAATATTTTTTCAAAAATATCTATTCCAAAACATGAACAAAGATTATCAAACTGGAATAATTTTGATATTTTCAAATACATCTTTTCTTTTATTCCAATATAATTGAATTACATTATTTTTTTTAAGATTATCTAATACTGTTAAACCAGTTTGATGAATTTTATGTAAATAAAGTTTATCCACCAATTGGTTGTCTTCAACTATATGATAACTCAAAACACCACCTTTAAACTTCTTTTTACTTTGTATAGCCGTCGCCGTAAACCTATATTTTAAGTGTTTGAGTCTCTTGTTTTTTATATAAAAATTATCAATGTCAAAGGCAATAACCAACGACAAAATATAATTGCCTTCGGGAATATTTTCCCAGCCTTTGACACGATTTATGTTGAAGAATTCGTGAACATTTTCCCAAATTTTCATTTTTCTTTTATAACTAGAACTTGGGAATGCGAGGAAAGGTGTGGCACTAGAACGATAACGCAGTTTCTTGTTAAATTTGTGACGAACTGGATATGATGATGATTTATATTTCGTTATGTTCGGTGGTCTGTTTGTTGGTATTCACATCAGCGTAATTGGTAGTCCCTTCTTCTTAGACAATTATATTGGATCTGAGACAAAATATAATGCATCAACACAACTTTTGTTTATGAAAAAAATGAATTATTCTTATTAAAAAATGAATGAACCATTATACGATATTAATTTTGGTCCTGGCAATGAAACATACCCCATTTGAAGAATTAAAAGCAACCAATCATTTTTAAAAAATTCGAGTTATAATATATATTGTACTAAATCTATTATTTATCAGTTTTTTTTATTTAAAAATGTTCTATATATTTTGTGCGGTTTTTTAAAATTAACCAAAGCCAAAAAAATAATATAAAGGAAAACAATAATGTTATAAACAATATTTCATATACGCCACCAATATTCATACACTCGGATGAAGAGTAATCATTATCATCGTCATCGTTGAAGTTAATATGGTTTCTTTTCTTCATTTTTTTTCTTTTAGGGATACATCTTCAATAACCCCAGTGTATCTCAAATTGCAATATTTGATTATAGTAGTTAAGACTAATGGATAAATGAAGAATTGTGTATAACCAACCATAAACACTTTATTCTTTTTAAACCAAAAAATAATATATATAATATGAAAATATTTTATTCTAAAAAGAAAAGGATGGTTTTAAATAATAAGTAATATGACACAATACTGGAAATATTTGTCTTTTATAATATTTCAACGAGAAACAGTTTACAGTCATAAAAAATGTAGAATGCTTCTCCTTTCTTATAAG
Organism: Palaemon carinicauda; assembly: GCF_036898095.1. Lineage (NCBI taxonomy): Eukaryota > Metazoa > Arthropoda > Malacostraca > Decapoda > Palaemonidae > Palaemon > Palaemon carinicauda. The sequence goes on from NC_090734.1 coordinate 102,424,408, forward strand.
TTTAGCAGGAACAATGCCTTTTTCATGATTTGTAGGTACAAATCTTCGTCGTTTAATCAGTATTGGGTTTCTACGATCAATTTGATGTTATTAGCCATCCATTTTTTTTTTGTCATTGTTGATGACAATGATGAGCGTCGTCTCTTTTTAACAACATTCAAGGTGGTGTGGTGATTTTCCCTCCAACTTGGATTTTCCCATAAAGGATCCAAGAACTTTGGATTGCATAAAGGTTTATTTTTGCAAGTGTAGTTTTCTATGGATTGATGGTCGTTTTACCAAGAAAACTCTTGGTTCATTTCAAAGGGGTGGATTTTGTTAAAAAACTGAATCGACGCACAATTTACGGAATCCATTGCTCTTGGGTCCAATTTAAAAGCCATCAATGATTCTACTATTGAAATTAGGACTTTAAATTGTCCATTAAAATATGGTCGGTCTCTGAAATAATGAAGCCTCTTTACACAGAATAATTCCAAAACCCTTTTACTTGAGCATCCTAATGATTCGGTTTCTACGCTGTGAATTTTCTTAATTATGATGGGACTGAACCACCCTATAAATTCATTCTTCCGTGTGCTCTTATTATCTAGACACACGGAAGAAATATCCTCATTATTTTCTAACCCCATAAAATTTCTATAAACAGCAGCCAAATATTGAACAGCTTCAAAACGATTACCAACTTCAAGAGAGTCGTTAAATTTTTTCTCATAATTTTCTTTGTCGGTAGTTTCTGGTATTTGATTAGATGCAGCCAATTGTAAATCACAACATATTTGGGCTTTTAAGGCGAATAGAAAAATAGTAAGGGCCTTGGTTAGAAACTCAATATCTCTATAATTTTTTTTCTTTGTATGTGTTTAAAAATGTAAAAAAAAATATAGAGAAACTGTATCTCTTGGTGAAATTAGGTCTAGTGCCTTTCCTTGTAAAAAATAAAGTATGGAATTCATTCTTGAATTGTTTTTTCTGTTTACGTTTAATATATTAATGAGATGAATTTCTCTAATGCACCATAAATAGAGACTAGAAACCTCTCCTGTCATTATAGTGTTTATAATGATTTTTTTCAAAGTGTCCATATCTTCTCCGTGGAAAAGAATTTGGTTGAATTGTGATGATAGGTTTTGTTTGCTCTTTTCTCGCAAACAAACCAATTCATCGTTTTGTGTTGTGTTTTTTATGTTAAAAAACATTCTTTTTGGGTTCTTTTATATTGATACCCTTCTGTTGCAAGATCAGAACCAAAAGAATAAACACCAACCGGAGGTTGAAGCTGTATTGGGCATAATCGTATCTCAGTCCATTATTTATATGCTTCATCTGTCTTAGATGTGGGGATGGGGGGGGGTGTAATCACATTGTATATATACCAGCCCAAGGAAGGTTTCAGTTGGTTAGTTGTATCTTAGACTGGATCAGTTCAACTACCACCACTATTATCAATTATTACAAGATTTGTAAAAATGAAAATGGTTCAAGTGCAATGTCCATGTTGTAAAAATAAAATCTGTACCCCCAAAAAGAAATAGATAATGATTTTGAAAATATTTCACTCCCTGGGGATACTACAGATTTGGAACATGATAGTTTCTTGCCTTTTCCGGATATTGAAAATTATCAAAATTTTTCAAAGTCGGGGGAAGATGATCATTTTCAAGAATTGGAGGAATTCTTAAACCATGAACAAGAAGGTGTCAACATCAAAACAAAAATTCTCCCAGCGAAGATTACTACAAACCAACACAAAGACGAAGAAAACATAAACCCAGTAAAGAAGGTTCTTAAACAAATAAAAAAAGAATTTCCCTCGAAAACATACAAAGAAGAAAAAAAAGAAGACTTTTGGGGCAGAGGAGGCAGTGAATCTATGGATTCAAGAAGTTTTATCTAATCAATACAAAGATGAAGAAAAGAAGATTTTTCAAGTAAAGGAAACCACCATAAAAGAGGAATTCCCCTCGAATCAATACAAAGTTGAAGAAAAGGATATTCCCCCAGTGAAAAAGACTTCAAACCAACATCAAAAAGAAGAAATCGTCCAATTAGATATAAATCTCAACCTTAAAAGAAAAAATAGAGAAACTGACGATGATAGAAAAAACTCAATAGCTAGACGTGTTTCTCTAAAAAACAAAAAGAAGACACTATTTGAGCCCGTTGCTAAAAGAACGAGGCTTCAAAAAAAACTTAACAACATTACGTTTTCATCAAATACCCATCCACGTGGAAAACCAAAACGCTTTAAATCCAAGGATACCCCTACCAACAAGAAGGCGAACTAACAAACTTTACAATCTTCAGAAAACGAAAGGAACTTAAAAACTAAACCAAGGAAACTAATACATAAAAAAACCCAAGGCTTACTTACATTCATATTCTATTCTTATTGATTATTTGGTGAGGAAGGACAGATTCCCTATTGTCAAAATTTATTTGAAATGTAATCTCATTGGGTTGGGTTAATGCTGTTCGGGTTCCAATAAAGTACTGTACTGTCTTATTAGGCAATATTCTAGGTGTACAAAACCATAATTTGTTTCCTCTGAAAAAAATACGGATTCTTCCATAGAGAGTTTCTGGAGATTAAATGTTTGCGTTTTGATTTCCCTCTTCTTGAAATGTCATATGTACTTAGAATTATTTTTAGAAAAAAAAATTTCTTCTGGACTTAGAAATATTTCTGAAACTACATATATATCTATGAATCCCAAAATTACTAATATATATATATATATATATATATATATATATATATATATATATATATATATATATATATATATATATATATATATATATATATATATATATATATATATATATATATATATATATATATATATATATATATATATATATATATATAGAGATAATATCTAAACCATTTTAGCGTTTCTGGGGATTAAAAGTTTGCGTGAACATTTGCGAAAAAAAAAGTTGTCTCGAAGAAATACTTGCCGTAAAAACAAGCAATCACACATAAAATGAATTTAACTACATGAAATTATCTACATTTTGAATTAGCCATAACAAAGAGTTCCATGTCATTTGTTCTTGTGGGCCCGCTGCAAACACCCCTCGTTTTCCTTTCACTGGTGTACCTGAAAATTTTTGTTCTTATGATATCATCTGGATGAGAACATTGCATCATGAGAGATGATTTATGGTTATGAACAAGAAAATATCGCGTTTTATAGATGGTGGCTTTAGTAGTTTTATAACATAGCCTATTAGTATGATCATAATCTTCTAATTTTCTAGTGTATGTAAATCCGTCATCTACATCAAAATATTCATAATAGGGATAATCAACGCCCCTAGTATCATCTTCTACGGCGGTCAAATAAGTAAGTCCCGTTATAGGATTTATTAGTATTCCACTAGCATATAAATCTCCCAACTCCAAATAATATTTAGAATCTTCTATATTAAATTCAAAACAGTTGTTCATATATGGAATCGACAATGTTAAATTCCCCACCTACGAATTATCCACGATTTTCTTTCTTTTCTCCTCACGTACCTTAGCATAATCATAACTTACAGCATAGTCTGTATAGACATACAAAATAAATATAGTCACCAACAAAAATATTATAATGCTTATAATAATAAGTGTTATGTATCCCATTTTTCAATATCATAACAATCTATATATAAATATAATGAAGAATGAAAACAATCTTAGGTATTTGATGTTATATAGTTGTAAATTTTCAGTAAGTATATATTTTATCCTATATTGGTGAGAATTTTAAAACATAAAGTGAGTATCTTGGTCTATATCGGTGATAAAATGTAAACCGTATACCCAGTATATTCTAAATGGGTAGTAAATTTCATTCTATTTTAGTAATGTTAGCGAATAAGTAAGATTGGAATAGAGTCAGAGTATCAATCGGTTTGGTTTCTGGAATTAGAATTAGATATTTAATCTTCGTATTACTTTTGCCCCTAATGTCATTATTATTATATAACCAAAGTGTTTTGCTAGTCCACTTGTTTCCATGGGTCGTCTTTTCACTCCTCTCGTTCTCCCGTTCTGGGAATTCTCTTGGTCTTCCACTCCAATATTCATCAAAATAACTGTAGTCGTCTGGTTCAGCTTCGAATATATTTTTCTAATGCATTATTTCTAAATACACCCCCGGTGATTCTTTTATTGTTATAATGAACTATAATATCATAAAAATAAAAAACGAAATTCATTTAACTGGTGAGTGTTTCTGATTTTTTCTTCATATGTGTTAATTTTGATATTTTTAATGATAAATCAATATTTTCATATTGATTAAATTCATCAAAAACCCTTTGTAGTGTTTTTGAACCTTGGATAATCTTATCGCTCATTTCTGTTTTTTCGTCTTTAGTGGGTTGGATTGGAAACTCAAAAAATCAGATCTAAATTGGGAAATATCCTAATTAAGGCGTTCAGCTCCAAGGCCTAAAATTGTCATTTGTTCTTGTGGGCCCGTTGCAAACCCTCCTCGTTTTCCTTTCACTGGTGTACCAGAAAATTTTGTTCTTATGATATCATCTGGATGAGAACATTGCATCATGAGAGATGATTTATGGTTATGAACAAGAAAATATCGCGTTTTATAGATGGTGGCTTTAGTAGTTTTATAACATAGCCTATTAGTATGATCATAATCTTCTAATTTTCTAGTGTATGTAAATCCGTCATCTACATCAAAATATTCATAATAGGGATAATCAACGCCCCTAGTATCATCTTCTACGGCGGTCAAATAAGTAAGTCCCGTTATAGGATTTATTAGTATTCCACTACCATATAAATCTCCCAACTCCAAATAATATTTAGAATCTTCTATATTAAATTCAAAACAGTTGTTCATATATGGAATCGATGTTTTGTTTTCGTGTTCTTTCTTTGACATCTCACCAGTATTAAATATATTATCAAGAGTTTGTCTCTTCAGGTATTGAGGATTAATGATAAGATCTGGCATTATTGTGTGTGTGTTTTTTTTCCCTCGTTTTTAGGATTGATTATTACAAACGGCATATTTTCATCTGAAATAATTTCAGAGAGAACACCCTTATTTGAAGTTGTTGTTTGTAATTTATCACCTATAGATGGTGTGAATAAACTCGCATATGTTAGATATAACTTCATATACTGTGATATATCTATGTTATCGCAGCGAATCATTTCGCAACGATATTTCTGATAGTTTGGGTTTTGAGATTGAAAAGCCAATGACCTTCGAAGCTTGGCCCTTTCTTTTGATGAACATACCAAATTCTGAAAATAATCATTTGTTGGGTCGTCCACGTCCATAATATTACCCCGTCCTTCCCAAATCACCGATAAAATCCAGTCTTTACCTATATTATTATTTATTACAACATTTTCAAATTTATCTATAAAGATATCGGACTTTCTAGGCATCCCTATCCCCCCCTCAGTAGTGATTTCTATTACTTTTAGTTCACTGGAAAAAAGTTGAATTGAAAGTTTTAGGTTGCTATTAATATGACTACAAGTATTTTTCAGTTTAAATATACCAACTTGAAGCCCCTTTCTTAGTATTGTACCTTTTGTAATCATGGGTATAAATTCTATTGGGAATGGGTTTTCGTCAGAAGCTTTATAATTGTAATTCATCTTAACAGCAGCAGTTTCATAAAATGTTGCTGAAAACATTCCAGATTCTATTGCCCCTTTCCTAATAACAATCCCATCTTCTTGGTTATTAAATCCAGATGCAACCAATATTTTGGGGTAGCATCCTGCAATATCAATAATTTCCGAAGGATATGATTTTGTATTTTGATAAGCCACGGTTAAATTCTTTTGGTGTAATTGGCCTATTGATAAGGAATTTCTTAAGGTTCCTACAAAATTCTTGGCTGAAAATGCTGCGTGTCCAGTGCGAGGTAAATGGCTTTCATTAGGGTGTGGTGTTATTCTAATAGAGGGACCAAATATATTTTCAATTCTTTCTCCCCTTTCTCCAACCCATAAATTTGTTGTACACCCCAAAGAACCCACTAACTGTTCATCATCAATAATATCTTGCTGTAAATATAGAAATTCGGTTGGTGAATAAAAAAGCCCATCTCTGTGTAATTTGAATAACGTACCTTCAAAACTGGTACACTCCCAAAATATATTTCTTGATTGATCTATAAGTTCTATAAAAGGTACTTCTATTTTTAATGCATATTGCATCATTCGAAAGTAATTAAATATACCAAACTGAGATGTTATGTACATTAGTTGTTGGTGTGATAAATTTTCTGGTGTTTTCCTAAAAAACTTATATAACACTTGGTTGGCACAAATGTACTGATAGTTTTCATCTAATTCTTCCAAATATTCAGGATTATCAACTTTTTGACAATCAGAAAAAAGCTTTAGTAATAATTTATGCATATTTTCTCCAACTGTTAAATTATATGTTGATATTACTGCATCAATCACACATTCCAGACTTCCAGTATCAATCCACAGTTTTTGGGGGTGTCTGATGTAGTTACCAAATCAATGAAACCTATTTCACTATTGGTTATATATTTAGGTTCTTTCGTTTTAGAATCTTTGGTTAAAACTTTTTGAAGTGAACAAGCTATTCCGCAACTATTGTAAAAGGAATTTGTGGGGGGCATTTCTTGTAAATCTCCCAATTCTATGCGCATCAAGATTATTATTGTTGTTTATAAACGCATTATTATTATTATTACTCTCTCTTTCGTCAGTTTTTCCCGCCCACCCAAAGGAAATATTATCTCCTCTGGCATTATAATCATCAAATTCATTTGTATATTTATTATTATCTAAAACTACATAATCTTTATTAAGAATACTAGTCTGTGATATAGCAATGTCAATTTCTCCTCTTTTTATGGTTTGTGATAGGTTGCTTATAATATTAGTATCATTAACTGGGGATTTCGGGAAATGGAGCCACTTTATTATGGCTTCTGTGGTTTCTTCGTTATTTAGTGCAGAATTTAAATCATTACCAGTTTTGGTCAAGACGCCCATTAAAGTGACTTCTTTTTCATTTGCTGATAAGCACCAATCATTCTTACTACCACTAGTGTTATTGATAGACAATAATTTTGGTTTTTTGTTTGGTGGTGGGCGATGATGATGATGATGTTTTTTATGTTTGGATGCTCTTTTTGTTTTATTATTATTATTATTATTATTATTATTATTATTATTAGTAGTAGTAGTAGTAGTAGTAGTAGTAGTAGTAGTAGTAGTAGTAGTACTAATGGTTTTTCTGGAGACAATAATAACTTTCTGATCACAGCTTAAAATAATGTCATAATTCTTTTTTCGTTTGCAGATTCGGTGCATTTGTATCAAATCATTAACACCTATGCCTAGTGCTTTAAATGTTGTTTTTTTTTCCTTTTTTCTTATAATAATCTTTTAAATTTTCAACGATATTATTATGAATCCGAATTTTTAACAGCTTTGAAATGATGATATCAAAAAAGGCAGTAAATATCTTACCCGGGGTAAAAAATGCCATGTTACCCAAAGTATTTATGGTATTCATTTCATTAATGACTCCACAATATTTTGTTAAAAAGGGCCAATTTAATATTTTGTTATTTTTACTATACATTATTATCGTTTGTTTCTTTTTTCTCTTGTCTAATTTCCGTTTATCAACCCATACAAATGTTTTCGTATACAAAATATTTTGATTTACAATAAAATTTCCAGGGTAAAAATCTCGTGGATAATCATTACAAAATAAACATCGAATGGGATTAGGAATAAAATTATTCCACTGATTTATATCAACGGGAGTTTCATCTCTGAAGCCAGTATTTTTTTAACCAGCAATTGCCACATTTTTCCGTCCTTTAAAATAGGAACTGAAAAATGGGTTTGCGTTGAAGGATAAAAGTTTAATTTTGGCCAATAAAATCCAATCCCCAAAGTTAAACGCATCTGTAAAAAAAATCCCACCAAATCCTTTTCATTGCAAATTCCGTTTATATCTTTGGCCAAATCAGATTGATATATAAGATTAAATTTAATATCTGGGTATTTTCTAAATAGAATATCATAATTATCTTATTCTATTTTCAGTTTATGAGTTATGTTGAATCTCAAAAACATTTCTAAAGTTCCGTCGTTTTTGTCTGTTTCCATGCATTTTTTACACGGCAAAACAAAGACTTTTTTTTCCATAAAGTATTGTGGTTATGGTTTTCATAACCAGTAACATCAATAAGCATGATCAAATTAACCGTATCTATTTCAAAAAATATAAATGCTGAAACAGTTAAGATTTTCCTTTTTATTGTGGGGCATAATATTATTATTTAATATTTATATAATTTTTATTGGTGTTAATGATAAAAGGCCTTTTTTGTATTCAAATAAAAATTCAAGTTTAAAGGTTTATTTTGATGGAATGCCTCTTACCCAGTTACCAAAATACTTATCATCAGAAAAAAAACTGTGAACTGTAATAGTTCTATAATTCATTGCCAGGAAGATATAGATTGCGCAAAAACTTGTATGCCAATAAACTTTGAGAATGTAAATACTATCCCCGTTTGTTCTTCTGTTGTATGTGCATATAAGTATATCAAGGAAAACTCAATAATGTCAGCTTGTCTTAATGGTGGCGAACCTATTCCCAAAATAAATAATTATTATAATATTCGTGGACTCGGAACGTTCGAATGTGCTTGTCGAAATAATTTTATTGGTAAATGTTGTGAAATTCCAAATTATATGGCACCTAGTAAAGAAAAAAGTTTTGATCTTTTATAATAACCTTTTACTTATAAATGAAATAAATGTTGGGCTTGAAAGATTTTGATATATTTGAAATATTTTATTATTTTAGCAAAATAGAATTTTATTATTACAACGTGTTTTTAGATTTTTTATGGATAAATATTGTTGCGGTAAACATTATAATATTTTTTCATCCTAACCAGCTTTGATGAATTCAGGCCCTTTAATCTAATACCTTATAAAGCAAATAAATTTATATATCAGTCACAGCATCGTTGTCATTTTTATTGTTAATGTAAGGCTTAAAAACATATACACCATTAAGAATGACTAATAATAATATTAAAACAAATTCAGCTGGCATAAAATACCGTTCATATTTCTTTAATATTTCAATATACTTATTAGTATTAGCATCACTATAATATTTGGGGAAAATATATAGAGGACATAAAACCATTTAACCTAGAATACACAGTAAAAATATATTGATTATATAAACTATATTTTGACTAATCTTCATTTTTTATTTTTATCAAAAATATTCTTTTTATATATACCCCATTTTAATTAGGTGTAATAAACAATCATAATATATATTTCATTATATATTTCAATGGAATATAATAAAGGAAACATCAATTGGTTATTTCACAACAAAAAACAAAAAAACACATCTGCAGTGATAGATGGGGTGATTATAGGAAAATGTTTAACCACAACTAGTGGTGATAATAAACATTATCATTTAAAAATGCCTACAATATCTATTGAAACTTATTTTGAAATTGCTGAAACAATTGTTAATAAAAAAATAATTGTTCATACACACAAAATAGTATTACCCCTAATGAAAAATTTGATAATTATGATCGATATAAATCTTTGAAATTCACAAAAAAAAATATTATCACTAAATCTTGTATGAAAAAAATAATGAAAATAGCAATTAGTGTATGTCCTAGATGCCGATATTCAAATTGCTTCCTGTGTTGTAAAAAAGATAAGTATAATAACACCAGTTTTACCTCGAAAATTATTTCTTGTTTTAATTGCTTTAATACATTTAAGACCAAGAACATTGATTTTAATAACTATCAATTTAATAAAATGACATTTTACAATATTTTAGGATATCAAAATAAAAAATGCATGATAACATATCAATCTTTTTATAAAGAATTTTTACATCATCTTAAAAAGCAATACCAACAACGGCAAACAAATAAATCATATCAATACAGTAATAATCGGGCATATCCTTCATCATCACCATTACAGATATCAAACAAAATAATAGGAATATACGATTCTTTGTCTGAGAAATCAAAAATGAATAAAACTATATCCTTCTTCAAAAAACTCATTGATCCTAAAGTTGATAAAAAAAATATTAAAACTAAATATGGATCTATAATATCAAGAGGGGGTGGAGGAAAAAATAATATGTTTAGAACAATCTGTTGTAATAGAAGATATGTTAGATCTGCCAGACTTGTAATCGTTCCCAGATTTCAGCTAGATGCTCACGAATTTATTTTGCCGTATAATATATATTGTAGACTAGGATGTCCTAAATATGTTCTCTGTCACCGTTACCCAACCTTAGATTTGAGAAGTATGACATTTCATAGCGTCAAAACTACTTGGCAGTATCCATGTATGGGTATATCTACATCCATCGTAGAAGGAAATAATGCAGATTTTGATGGTGATTGTCTACACGTAATACCATCCATGACTTTACTTAGTCAATCAGAATTAATTCATTTATTTCACCCAAAATACAATATAATTTCACAACAGAAACTACGAGTTCATTTTGACCACGATGAACGACAAACTTTATTTTCGTTATTTGGATTAAATTCTACCGAAATTCATAGTGGTTTGTATTACATGGCATTAAAGGAGGGTTCTCTAAAAACATATAATTTATTTTGTAAATTTAAACCACTATGTCATTTCATTTGGCAATATAAAAGCATAACAACAATAAAATGCAGGGATTTTTTATCAATTATTAATAAAGATTCTTCCTATTTAACCTTTATAAATGAAATATACCCAGAAATCCCCATCCATAATAGTATTAAAGAAATGATCGAATCTCATGCTTCGCGATTTAGTATTGACCATCTATGGCAATTATTTGGGGAGATTTTTCAAGATTGTCCAATGGGGTTCTTAAACAGAAAGAATAAAAAGGCATTTATTGATATAGCATTAAATACACGCAAAAATCTTATAAGCGAAATTTCTCTTTATGGCTATACAATCATAAAACTTACACACTGCACAAAATCTATTTATGTTGGATACGATAACAGAATCTATACTACAGATGGAATACTGGTGGCCCTAAATGTTTATGATTTACTTTGATAATCAACTGAGATTTTAAAAAAGATAAGCTTCTTTGTTATCAGTTAGTTCAAAAAATAATTCTAAGAACAAGAAATTGTTTTCTTTAATAATATTACATTTGTAAATATATATTGTATTATTATAAAATACATTTAAATCTAGTCAACTGCCTTTCGTAGGCTGGCGCGAAGAGTGGTGACTGAGCCACCACCAACATTAAACCGAAATAATTTTCTGAGAAAAATCTATTTCATAACATACAAAGTTTATCCAACGGGAATAATTTTGATATTTTCAAATACAACTTTCTTTTATTCCAATAGAATTGAATTACCTTATTTTCTCTAAGATTATCTAACATACTGTTAAACAGGTTTGTTTAATTTCATGTAAGTAAAGTTCATCCACCGAGTGATTATCTTCAACTATACGATAATTTAAAACACCGTCCTCAAACTTCTTTTTACTTTGTATGGCAGTTGTCGTAAACCTATTCTTGCGGTTATCCGAGTCTGTTTGTTGGTATTCACATCGGCGTGGTTGGTTATCTTTCTTCTCTGACAATCATAACGGGTCTGGGACAAAATATACATCAACTTTCCTTATGTTTATAAACGTACGAATTATTCTTATTAAAAAAATGAATGAATCATTATATGATATCACCCTTGATCCTGGTAACGAAACATACCCCATTTGTAGAAATAAAGGCCAAGTGCTATTTTTGAAAAATTCGAGTTATAATATATATCAAACTAAATCAATTATCTATAATTACTTTAACTCTTTTAAGAATACCAGTGTATCATTAAATGACATTCTAAGTGTTACTAATCTGAAAATAAATCCAAGTCAGAAAATAAGTAAAGATATTACTGGTTATAATACACAAATAAATAAAATATTTTTCCCACAAATTTCTAGTGATTCTTCTTTAAATTTAATTTAAAAATATTCTATATTTTTGTGTGGTTAGTCAAAAATAACTAAAGCCAAAAAAATAATATAAACGAAAACAGTAATCCTACGAACAATATTTCATACACGCCACCAATATTCATGCACTGGGAAGAATAGTAATCATCATCGTCGTCTTCAATAAAGTTGGCGCTATTAATTTGATTTTTTTGTTAATTTTTTTTTTCATTTGGGGGTTTTGGTTTTCCTTAATCTTTTCTTGAGATTTTTTTATTAAAAAGAGAAATGTTAGGTTTATTATGGTCTTTAAAATATATTTATTTATAATCATTAATGTTACTACAAATTCGTTTTTTCTTCGAGTTGTTAATTGGTTATAAAATCATTGTTGGTGTGAAAAATAAAAACGCACAATCTGAGCATTATACTCTTTAACATATTAATTTACAAAAACTCATGAATCTAGGATAAAAAATTTTATGGTCATTATCAACCAACCCATTACCCCCTGTAATTCTATTAACTAAATTTTTTTCATAAAATTTTGGTTTTGAGCATAAAATTGATTTAGAAACACACTGGTATAGCCAAAATGACGATTTAAATAGGAAGAAACAAAAGATATTGTTGGTGATTTCATATATGATCACTAGGATGATACGGGTTCAATAGCCCCGTATGGATAAATGAAGACTTGTGTATAACCATAAGCATTTTATTTTAAAAAAAAAAATGCTGACGTTAAATAATAAGAAAAATAACACAGCACTGGAAATATTTGTCTTATATAATAATATTTTAACGAGAAACAATTTACACTTGTAGTGACAGCAAAGCGACAATATCTTACAAAATACACTCATCTGTTTCTTTATTTGTAATGAAATGAACAGTCGAACAAGCATTTGGTTCTGTATTCATTTGACAAATATCAGTAAAATGCAAAATATTTTGTTTTCTAAAATTTGTCAGTACAAAATTTACTTGAATTACAAGGAAATTAGAAAATAGTGAAAGCAAAACATTTATTAGCTTGTAGTAAAGCAAAAATTATCTTATAATCTTCAACATATGACGTAAAATTATTATAAAAGGGGATTCATGTGATTTAGGAAGAGTTTCACAAAGATGAGTCAAAGTGACTCCCTTGGGTATCCATTACATCATCTAAAAAAATTATGTCTAAAGTAATCCGGTAAACTTTTGTAGGATTGTAGGATGTGACACTCATATATTGAAAAATAAATCAAGTTTTTTTTCATACATGCATGAAAAATGTTTGTAAATTTCACCCAAACATAATTATTATTAAATTTTCGCTTTTCTTTTTTTTCTTACTTTTATTTTCTCTTGAAATGCACATTTGGTTAACACAAAAATAATTTTTGGTAATAATATATTAACTTGAAAAAGTATGGACCACCCCTTTACCTACGGATCCCAAATAAGTATATATATGTAAACCATTTTTAGAATTCTGGGGGTTGATTACAATTTACTAACAAACGACCAGCGATATTAATCATATCTTTAACGCTGTTTCTTAATTCTTCGGCATAAATATGACTAAACCCCTCTAAAAATGTATTTAGCATCGTATAATCAAAAATTTTATCGTCTTTCGATATAATAATTTTACTTATTTCTGGATTATTAATATAAACATAGAAACACGTTAAAATACGATGAATTGGTGCAATAAACTGTTTTCCGTTTAATTCTCTATTCTTTTTATCTAAGGCCATACTCCGAAGCAACCCTCTTAAATAAACACCAAGAGCTGCTATAAGATAATATTCATATGATCTTTTCCTATACTTATTTAAAAGAAAATATAAAGCTTCATTAAAATTCTTATAACTAAAGTCGTATCTCGTAGCTACGTTGTAAATAAAAGATAAATTTTCAGTAAAATTAATACAATCATTGTCATTTGTCTTCAAAAGTATTCCATTTTTTTCACTAATAATTATTTGCTTGTATATATTTTTATGATTCTCTTGAAAATATGTTTCTGTTTCTAACATCTTATTATCATTCATTAGATTAGAAATTAAACTATAGTCGGTTTCATAACAAGCATACATAAGCCTTAAAATTATGGGCATTTGAAGATGATCTTGAAATTTTTCAAATAAATTTAATTCCTTAATAACAGTCGAGTAGTATATTAAACCAGTCATTGATGCGGTCATGGATATTTTAGTAAATAGACACATGAAAACCACATTAAATATTTCACCCAGCGTGGTGAACATTAATGTAAATGAAATATGGTCATTGTCATAAATTGTTATATTTGGAAATTTAATCATTATATTTAACATCGTTCATAAACTGCTTTCATTATTCAACAAATTTTGTAAAATAATATCTCTATGCGTTTTTATAAAAGAATGTACGAAATTGGCTGTCTCTTCCACGCTTGAAATGAAATCTCCCATTAAATCTTGTTTTTCATTCCCCCCTTCTTCTTGCGCCGAATGGCGTAACCCCCCGGCTATGTTTATATATCTTTTGAATTTTGGATCATTTTCAAAATGTTCCATCTTTTTGGTTAGCATGTTTTGGATTGATTGAAATTGTCCCATAAAACACTGTAAAAATTGCTGAAAACTAATCATTTCTTCATTTTCTGTATTATCGTCGTTGATACCCAAAGAAGCAATAGTGGATGATGATGACTTTAACATATCTTCCATGATGGATTTCATTCTTTTGGGGGTTGCGGGTAAAACGATATCTGTATCTCGACTAAAAATATGTAAATCTTCAATTATTCTCGTGGAATAAAAGTTCCATTATATTTATAAAGCAATTGATCAAATATTTGGGACTAAAAAATATATTACTTTCTTAATTAGGCAAAATGCACCGGACTGGTAGGCATCCATCATATTTATTTTTATCCGATTTATGCATTATTTTTAAGAAATATCTATTTACATCATGAATAAATTGTAAATCTTTATCCTGGCTTAATTTGAAATCGATATTATTTAAATCTATTGTGTCAACTTCGTCCCTGTTTACAAATTTTAGAAGCTCGTTTTTTGTTTCAAAATTTATAAAACATTTTTCGATTTCAACGGTAGTCATTTTTTAGATAAAAAAAAAATAATGTTATTAACCTATAGTAATAAATTCAAGAAGAGGGAAATCGAAAACGCAAACTTTTAATCTCCAGAAACTCTAAAATGGTTTAGATATATATATATATATATATATATATATATATATATATATATATATATATATATATATATATATATATATATATATATATATATATATATATATACATATATATATATATATATATATATATATATATATATATATATATATATATATATATATATATATATATATATATATATATATATATATATATATATATATATATCTATATATATATATCTACATATATATATATATATATATATATATATATATATATATATATATATATATATATATATATATATATATACATATATATATATATATATATATATATATATATATATATATATATATATATATATATATATATATATATATATATATATATATAGATATATATATATAGATATATATATATATATATATATATATATATATATATATATATATATATATATATATATATATATATATATATATATATATATATATATATATATATATAGTAATTTTGGGATTCGTAGATATATATGTAGTTTCAGAAGAAAGTCCAGAAGAAATTTTTTTTTTCTAAAAATAATTCTAAGTACATATGACATTTCAAGAAGAGGGAAATCAAAACGCAAACATTTAATCTCCAGAAACTCTCAATGGAAGAATCCGTATTTTTTTCAGAGGAAACAAATTATGGTTTTGTACACCTAGAATATTGCCTAATAAGACAGTACAGTACTTTATTGGAACTCGAACAGTATTAACCTAACCCAAAGAGATTACATTTCAAATAAATTTTGACAATAGGGAATCTGTCCTTCCTCTGCAAATAATCAATAAGAATAGAATATGAATGTAAGTAAGCCTTGGGTTTTTTTCTATGTATTAGTTTCCTTGGCTTAATTCTTAAGTTCCTTTCGTTTTCTGAAGGCTGTAAAGTTTGTTAGTTCGCCTTCTTGTTAATAGGGGTATCCTTGGATTTAAAGCAAAGAACGCCAACAATAAATGTTAAATACCCCATCTATGAATTTTCCCCGACTTTCTTTCCTCCTCGAGTTTCCTATCATAAAAAACCTTTATAGTATAATCTAAATAGACATAATATATATATATATATATATATATATATATATATATATATATATATATATATATATATATATATATATATATATATATATATATATATATATATATATATATATATATAAATTTAAAAAAATTTGGTTGATATTTTAAAACTTCTGTATATATCTGAATGAAATATATACATTTAAGAAAATTGGATATCTAGGAAAAAAATTCAGTATAGTGAATAGAATTGTAATCAATGTTATATTACATAAGTGACGAATAAATAAATATTTTTTTTTTGTACACAAAAAATTTTATTGGTAAATATTGTGAAATTCCAAATTCTATGGCACCTTTTAAAGAAAAAACTTTTGATCTTTATAATAACATTTTATTTGTCGCAACTTAGGATAACAATCTAATTACAAAACAAGGATACAATGATAAAGTACTAATAGAATTATCATCAATGTTATATCTGACATCTCATTTTCCTTCAGAGAATGGGAATAAGTAACGAATAAATAAATAATTTTTTTGGTGCTTTTCTCGTAGCTGGTATAATATTTCAAATTTCCAAGTTGTGTTTTATTATCACTTGATGTTTTGTTTTATTATTATTTTTTGCGGTTGCTCTTTTGTTTACTCAAAATTCAAATCTGCATGTATATATTATTCTGAAATATCCTAATTCACATTCATTTGAAATTAAACCATAAAAATTTTCATGGTATTGCTAGTAATTATAATGATAAGGCCACAATGAATATTTTTTTGATAATAATTATTATTATTATTTTGTTTATTTATCTTCTCTTATCAGCTAGGAAAATACTCCCTCCATAATTCATCGACAATCGTTTTTTTCTAAACCTAATCGTTATAGTATTTTGTTTTCCATCACTAAGGTAATCATGTAATGTAGTAAGAATTAAATCGGGTTTATGATGATCTCTGGTAATAATTTTATCTGTTGTTGCTTTTTTTATTCTTATTACATTTTCATTCAAATAAAAATTCTCTTTAAAATAAGACTCGTTTTCCTCCAAAATACTTTTCCATGGACAAGATGGAATTAAAAAATACTTGAAAAATTCGAGGGGTTCATTACTATTTTCTTTCAGTACATTGGTAACGATAAAATATTTATGGGGATTATTTACATCCTCTGTAGTATATACTTCTTCGTTTTCTCTCTATATTATATTCTCTGTTTGGTGGACAAAAATAAATATCTAAAAATAAATAATCACCCATTTTCAGGTCTGCAAATTTTTAATTTTTAAATTGTCATGATCAATATTCCGTAAAAATCTGAATTTGGCGTTATTCTCATCGACAAGGCGATATTGTTGTGATTGTTCATCTGATAAATAAGGATGAAAAGCTACTGTTTCTGGAAACCAATTGGCTAAATTTTTTTCGTAACAACTAGAAATTTCATTTTTTTCCTTTTTCCAATACAATTACATAATCTGTACAGTAGTTTTTTTTAAAGAAATATTTGCGTGCTCTGATTATAAGCAAACATTCACAATTACAATCTGGATTTAACCCTGGATAGGTACGCTCCTCGGACACCCCTTTAAGGGTATTCTCGGACGCGAACGACCCCGACGGCAAAAAAATTTCTTGAAAAATCAGTTTTTGCAGTAACCTCCTTTTTTCTTTTGCCAAAAAAAACTTCAATGAATGCTTAAAACAACTGTAAAGATAAATACTACTCATCTGCAGAAAAACTATTTATTATAAATATTTTAAAAAATTAAGTAGAAAAAAAAGACCTGACATAAAAATTCATAAAAAAAATGTTTATACATATATACACAAATCCTTTTAGGAATTGATTCTTGAATGTTTAGGACACATCTTGATGTATTTTGGATGAAGTCAGACCCATGGAGGTGATGATCTGAAATGAGAAAAAAAGGGTAACTTTTTTTGGCCAAAAAAATTTGTCCAAATTTCATGAATTTTTTTGGGTACCCAAATGAAATAGGAAGTGGCTAATTTTTTAGGGAATAAACATATGTTATCATAAAATATAAATATGTAAAAAAATCTTCATTATTTTGAAAATTACATTTATATCAGGGGCCATATCTAAAGGTAATTTTTTGAGTACTTAGAAATTTCGTAAAAAAATACATATATTTAATATATAATATGATATTTATGCAGGTAAAAATATACCAAAATATCATAAATTCTATAGGGAACAAGAATATATATAGATAGAGCAACTTACGCTTCGGATATGTCCACAAAATGGCCGCCAACCACACTGACTCAGACTCCCTAATCTGCCACTTGAAATGTAGGAAGGGTATGTCAATATCAAGGTGTTATTTACTAATCTAATTATTATTGGATATGCATAAAAATTGTATGGTGGGTTGCTGGATAATTGTCGATTATTTTACGACTATAAAATTAAAATTCTGACCCCAAAAAATTTTTTTGAAGGGAAATAAAATAAAAAAAAAAAATGTAAAACAATATAATATTTCAGCTTAAAAAAATTTGATGATATTCAATCAAAAAAGAAGTAAACAAAATTTTCCGACAAATAAACATCTAGAGGAATCATTACTCTGTGATAGTTCCTTAGTATGTAGTAATTTTGAAAGAATTGGGAAAAAACGAAAAAGTGGCAATCACCGGAAAATCGAACACATACCTATATATACGCCATATCTGGCTAAAAAAAAGATAGGCATGGGTAGCCTGATCATCTAGAAACACTTTCCAACACTATAAAAATATAAGTTTTGCGACACTACTTGCCAATTCCTTACGGTAACATGACTAAGCAAAAAAATGCAAAACAAATAAAAAGGGGCACTCGCGGAAAAATGGCTAACATTCTAATATACGGCATTTCAAAAAAAAAAAAATTCAGCCACGTGCTAGGCAAACCATCAAGGCACATTTTCCGACAAATAAACATCTAAATGAATCATTACTCTGTGATAGTTCCTTAGTACGTAGTAATTTTGAAAGAAATGGGAAAAAACGAAAAAATGGCAATCACCGGAAAATCGAACACATACCTATATATACGCCATATCTGGCTAAAAAAAAAAGATAGGCAGGGGTAGCCAGATCATCTAGAAACACTTTCCAAAACTATAAAATTATAAGTTTTGCGACACTACTTGCCAATTCCTTACGGTAACATGACTAAGCAAAAAAATGCAAAACAAATAAAAAGGGGCACTCGCGGAAAAATGGCCATTCTAATATACGGCATTTCAGAAGAAAAAAAATTTCAGCCACGTGCTAGGCAAACCATCAAGACACATTTTCCGACAAATAAACATATAAATGAATCATTACTCTGTGATAGTTCCTTAGTACGTAGTAATTTTGAAAGAAATGGGAAAAAACGAAAAAATGGCAATCACAGGAAAATCGAACACATACTTATATATATACGCCATATCTGGCTAAAAAAAATAGGCATGGGTAGCCAGATCATCTAGAAACACTTTCCAACACTATAAAAATATAAGTTTTGCGACACTACTTGCCAATTCCTTACGGTAACATGACTAAGCAAAAAAATGCAAAACAAATAAAAAGGGGCACTCGCGGAAAAATGCCCAACATTCTAATATACTGCATCTCAGATAAAAAAAAAAGACATGCACGTGTTAGCCCAACCATCAAGGCACACTTTCTAACACATAAACATGAAAAAAAAGTCAATAATATACGGCAATTCCTTACTACGTAGTAGATTTTTACAAATATTGAAAAAAACAGAAATTGGCAACCGCAGTTAAATACCCAATATACCAATAACTACGTCGTATCTGACAAAAACAAAATTACGCATGGGTAGCCAGATCATCTAGACACACTTTCCAACGCTAAAAAAGCAAAAGTTTTACGACACTATTTGGCAATATCATACGGAAAAATGACTTGGCCAAAAAATGAAAAAAAATGAAAAAGGGGCACTCGCGGTAAAATGCCCGACATTCTAATATACGGCATCTCAGATAAAAAAAAAGACATGCACGTGTTAGCCCAACCATCAAGGCACACTTTCTAACACATAAACATGAAAAAAAAAATGAATAATATACGGCAATTCCTTACTACGTAGTAATTTTTACAAATATTGAAAAAAACAACAGAAATTGGTAACCGCAGTTAAATACCCAACATACCAATAACTACGTCGTATCTGACAAAAACAAAGTCACGCATGGGTAGCCAGATCATCTAGACACACTTTCCAACACTAAACAAGCAAAAGTTTCACGACACTATTTGGCAATATCTTACGGAAAAATGACTTGGCAAAAAAATGAAAAAAAAATGAAAAAGGGGCACTCGCCGTAAAATGGTCCTCGTGGTGATGAACGATATTTTAACTAAAAAAAAATCATGCACATGGTAGCCAAACAATCCACCAAGACTTTCCACAACTGATAAAATATACAAGTTGCACCATTCTACGACAATTTCATAATACGTAATAACTTTGATAATTAGGCAAACTACCTTAGAAGGGTAAACTCGGTCGCGCTCGACCCCGACGCGTCTCAGAAATCGGGGAAGGAGTACAGCTACAGCAATGCACATCTGGACACTACTAGAGCGTGTAGGGGAGACACCTCCTGCAGGTCGATCACCCACAAATTCAGTCACAGGGGTGAGTCACGTGAGAAAAACCTGTTTTTTTTTGACGTTCGGGGTCGCGAACGACCCATCGTACCTATCCAGGGTTAACACTAATTGAAATAGTTTTTGAGTGTTTAAACCATAAAATACATACATACTATTGACCTACATTTTACTGCCATCTTCTTTGATTAAATTCTGCCCAATTTCAAAATAATAGAATATCATGTATATATTCTCTGGAAATTCATGACAAATTATAATATGGTCAAGATCATTCAAAAAATTATGAATTTTTTTGAATAAATTGACTTTTATGTCCATCGTAACAATAACTGAAAACAAGGAAGATATATGTATGTATGTATATATATATACAATAAAATAAAATATATATAAATTAAAATAAAATCAAATGAAATAATTCATTTAAGAAAAATTAGATATCTAAGAAAAAAAATTAAGTATAGTGATTAGAATTGTAATCAATGTTATATTAAAAAAGTAACGAATAAATAGATATTTTTTTTCTTTTCTCGAAATTGGTATAATATTTTAAATTTCTAAGTTTTGGCTACCATCCTTTTAATTTTCCTTTGGAACCCAATCGTTATAGTATTTGGTTTTTCATAACTTGGGTACTCATACAATTCAGCAAGCATTAAATCGGGTTTATAATTACCTCTGGTAATAATTTTACCTGATGTTACTTTTTTATTCTTATTACATTCTCATTTAAATGAAATTTCTCTTTAAAATAAGACTTGTTTTCCTCCAAAACACTTTTCCATGGACAAGATGGAATTAAAAAATACTTGAAAAATTCACGGGGTTCACTACTATATTTTTTTGGTACATTGGTAACGATAAAATATTTATGATAATTATTTACATCCTCTGTAGTATATACTTCTACGTTTTTCTCATTTGGTGGACAAACATAAATATCTAAAAATAAATAAACACCCATTTTCAGGTCTGCAAATTGTTTAATTTCTAAACTGTCATGATCAATATTCCGTAAATATCTGAATTTGGTGCTATTCTCGTCTACAATGCGATATTGGTGTTGATAAGATGAACAAAGATGAAAATATGCTGATTTTGGAAACCAACCTGCTAAATCTATTTCGTAATAATTAGAAAATATATGATTTTTTTCCCTTTTCAATAGTATTACATAATCTGTATGCTGGTATTTTTCTGAGATATTTTTGCATTCGTTGATGACAGGAGAACATTCACAATTACCATCTGGATTTAACGCGAATAGAAATAGTTTTTGAGTGTTTAAACCATAAAATACATATATAACATCGACCGGTATTTTATGATCGGGCCGTCTATAAATAATCTGCTTATTTTCAAATTTAAAATAATAGAATATCATATATTTACCACTTGGAATTTCATCACAAAATAAAATATTGTCGTCAAGCTCAACCAAAAAATCATCAATTTTTTTGAATAGGTTGTGTTTCATGGGATTTTGTATTTCGTAATCCATCGCAACAATAAATGAAAACAAAGGAAGATATATGTATATATATAAAACTTGTATAAAATATTATAAAATAATATATATATATATATAAATTAAAACAAAATCAAATGAAATATATACATTTAGGAAAATTGAATATCTAAGAAAAAAAATTCAGTATAGTGATTAGAATTGTAATCAATGTTATGTCAGACATCTCATTCTTCTTCAGAGATTGGGAATAAGTAACGAATAAATAAATAATTTGTTGTGCTTTTCTCGTAACTGATATATAATACTTTAAATTTTTAAGTTGTGGTTTATTGTCACTTGGTGTTTTGTTTTAATATTTTTTAGTGGTTGGTTCTTGGATAAGATTTTTTTCTGTTTTCTATTTCCATAATTCTTGCTTGAAACGGAGAATGTCGTCCTTTGCTTTGCTTTTAAAGTTGAATATTCTAATATTTTGTTTTTCATGACAAGGGTAATCATACAATTTAGCAAGCATTAAATCGGGTTTATGCTGACTTCTGGTAATAATTGTACCCGTTGTTGTTTTTTTTATTCTTATTACATTTTCATTTAAATAAAAATTCTCTTTAAAATAAGACTCGTTTTCCTCCAAAATACTTTTCTACGGACAAGTTGGAATTTAATAATACTTTAAAAATTTACGGGGTTAATTGCTACTTTGTGTTGGGAAATGTTTAACAATAAAATATTTATCGCTATTATTTTCATCCTCTGTATATACTTCTAAGTTTTCCTCTATAATATATTTTCTATCTGGTCGACGAAAATAAATATCTAAAAATAAATAATCGCCCATTTTCAGGTCTGCAAATTGTTTAATTTCTAAACCGTCATGATCAATATTCCGTAAATATCTGAATTTGGCGCATATTATTAAAGCTGAAAATAAGGCCTAATTATCATAATTTTTTTTTCTGTTGTTTACCATCAACGACTACTTATTTGACTGGCTCTAATATTTTCAGCTCTTTTTTTTCATATTTATTGTAAATGATATATAAAAAGATGGTACAAACAATAAAATACAACAATTTAAACAGATTATCATAAATTCTAACAAATAGATTAGATTCTAGGGCCCCACCAACAATATCATCAACAACATTTAATGTTTCCTTTGTTAAAGACCGCAAAAATGTTGCTCACTCACAAACGAACGTATAATTTTTATATTTCTCGGATGGAATAATTTTATCAAATGGTGTGCTTCCTGCTAGCATGTTAAAATTTTCTATATTACACAAACCATTACATCCTAACTGGCGTATTTCATCTATTCGTTCTCTGTCAATAACAGTATCAGAATAGAGAAATTCGTCATAATTACAATCCCATTTATTCACATTAAATAAGGGATATTCATTTTCGGGTAAAATTATTATGTCCTTAGATATTACTGAATCATTAATAGAAAGACCTTTGTCAATACAAAAATTTCCATTAATTTTATACTTTATTAACTTTTTTTTATCTTGCAAATTATATCTAAAACACCCCGTATGTTCGGCTTGTATTCGTGCCAAGTAAATAATCATTCCAGTAACTGTTCCAGAAACAAGAGCAAATTTAACAATATTACTTTTATTTTTCATTTTCTTAAGCGATAAAAATAGATTAATCCATATAGGATTATTATTAACAATATTTTTCCCCCTGGCACTTTTACACAATTCGGCGGCCTTTTCTAGACTTTTAGCTAATTCTTTTTCGTTCCTAAAACCAAAACTTACTGCTAAATCGTCAACCTCTTTTAATAGTTTTTTACATTTATTGTATGGTAAAGTTGAACGAATAAATGCATTTGATTCACCAGGCATTGATAGATTATTTCCACTTAAAGTTTTATCAAAGTCATCGTATTTTTTCCATTTATTTATATCATTAGGTATATATTTGGATGTGTCATTTGTTGTATTGAAAGTATAATTATTAAAATCTTCAATTAATGTGTTGAAATTTACATCATCCATCTTATTTATATTATTAGATATGTTGACATTATAATTTCTAGAATTTACACTATCTTTAAATTTGTTTTTACCTATAATATCCGTTACATTATCAATAAATGTAAATTTTACCATGTTAAATCTATTATATTTTTTACTAAGGGTAAAAATATTAATTAAATACATGGTGTATCTTTAAGTTAATAAAAAATTAGACATTATTTCAATTTAGAAAAATATATTTGATATGTATATATATTCCTTTTATTTAATGAAAGAAAAAATCCTTTTTTTTGTTATAATGAAATATAATAACCAAAAAATAAAATAAATTCGTTTTAGGTTTTTATTGTTATTAAGATTTCATTGTGATTATCCACTTTCCACGTTCTGTGTCTTTTTCAACAATAAGTAATAATGATTTTGATATTTTAAATATAAAACGATCTTTACTTGTATTATTATCCAAAAACATATTTTTTCTTTCCATCCAAGTTAATGGTTTATTATTAAAAAAACACAACACATAAAATATTATTATTACAGTTTTTACAATCTATTATTAAACTTATATCGTTTATTTCATTATGATTAAAAAGACGCAAGATTTTCTAGTTCGTTGCGAAAATAGATTTTAGGACATGGCATTGTGTCATCCAATATAATGTAGAAGAAAGGTTCCTCGTTATTTTTATCTCTACATTGACTACTCAAAGTGGCATATAATAAAATATGTTTTTTTTTCTTTATATTTCTCCAAAAGTTTAAAATGTCATCAGGAATATTGGTATTAATAATCTCAATACCACCAAGTAACATGCTATCACACTGATTAGAAAAATCTAAAAATGTATAACCCTTTGTCATATAATCTTGAATTTGTTTGTCTATTCCACAAAGGGAAAAATCGTTTATTGATGGCAAATTTAAAAGTAAAAAAAGTTGATTGAATGTTGGTGCCAAATAATAGTCTATCATTCTTTTTTTGGAGCAATGTATATTTTTTTTCCTTTTATTTAACATAATTATTGGTAAGTAATTTTGATGATTGTCGACCAGATCTAATGATAGAAAATTCTGTAAAGCTTCCTCGATATAATTTTTATAAATAGATTCATTGTTATCAAGAATCGAATGTAAACATTTTATCATAAGATCATACACAAAATGGGGCATACGGATAGGAAAGCCCGATATTTTGTATTTGTTATCGTCAAGTTTTCCCATGTATAATTTTTTTCTGATCAAAACTAATCGCTTAAAAACATTTTCAACTTTTAACTTAATCTTGGGGTATTTTTGAAATGCATTATATTTTGATATTAGTTCTGTTATATGAAGGGGGCTCGATAAAAAGATACTGTCTGTGTCGCCATACAAACATACTGTATTGGAAAATTTTTTCGTGAAATAATCAATGCCTTCGTTCAGAAACCACCTTCCATAATTTTCTAATCATATTGGCAGCCATAGGAGAATATAATGGAAATGTATTATGAGAATATAAACCATAAATTGAATTTATCATCAATTTGAAGATAAGGGACTGGGACGACCCCTTTCTATATTGCTGTCGTTTATTTATGAGATATTCACAAAATAGCCGAATTGGAGTACAATTATCATTATTTTCCATAAATACTTTTCGTGATAAATAATGGTAATCTTTATTGCGTTTCGTTTTTATCCAAGGCGAAATATTAAAGTTTTTATGAAAAAAAAAATTGTTATTTTCAAATTTGTCATCAGAAACCAGACATATATATCCTTTAACTATCCCAAATGTTGACATAATATTTGGATAAATTGATTCAAAATCAACACTTCCAATGTTTCTCTTTCCTTCAATATAATAATGAATTCCCTTTTCTGGTGGTAATACCAAACCCCCAACTAATACATTATTCTCGTGATTATTATCATTGGGTGGTATTTTATAATAATAATGATTACTATTATTTATAGGAGCAATAACAATTGACTGGAAAATATTTTCAAGTAATCGTGCAGCAATGCCTGGGATAGAAAAATTTTGCAATTTTGAAAATAAGGCCCCATAGGCGTGATTTGGACTTAAATCTGCAATGCTGAATAAAGACAAAACGCATGAAATGATTTCTGTTTTTTCTAAAAAGGAAAATAATAATTCTGCCCCCCCCCCCATCTTTAGCGATATTACATTTAATATCAAAGCTTCACAAATAATTTTCAATTCGTAGGAGGGAGGATTATATCTAGGAAATTTTATAATTGTGTTTTGAAATATCTCCTTATAACGTAAAGCCTCTTTGTTAATTTTCCAGGGTGGTAGAGGAATAATTATTTCAGAAGAGAAAGAATTTAAAGAAGGATGAAGGTGTTGATTCTTGTTGCGTTTGATTAAACCATAAAAAAAGACTTCTATCTAACAGATATTGAAAATCACATTTATCTATATTCAATCCAGTTATTATCAAACCAGTCTCTTTATTACAACACAAAGCACTTAAAAATTTTTTAATTAATTTTTTTTCATTTCCATTGCCACTTAGATTTAATGTCGATTTAGATATACAATTATTATTATTATTATTCAATCGTTTTCTTTTATTACCCTGGTGGTGGTATAAAAAACACAAGACACTATTTCTTCTTTGGTGTTTCTTTTTATTTGTAAATTAGTTATTCTGTAACCAAAGAAATATTTTAAAATATTTATATTATCAGACAAATATTTTAGTTGGGTCTTTGGACCATCCGAACCACGCCTTTTCTTTATAACGCGGAACAACCCCCTGGAAGAAAATATGTTTTTGGTATTTGTCGTGTTACTTTTAAATCTGTCATGTCGTATGCAATCAAAATAACACTGAATAACATTTCTATATTTTCCTATAGCATCAATACTATAATATTCTTGTTCAATTTGAAACACCTTAGATAATAATTTTATTTGAAGACAATAAATTTTTATGACCGTACCAATATTTTTCTTGGAGTATATTTCTAGATAAGAAAAGTCTTTATTCAAGATGTGTCCCACCGTTTCTTTAGAATACAATTTGATTTGGATGTCTGAAAATATTTTTCGCCTTTCTCGCAGTGTAGTTATACGAGAGAAAAAATATATCTACATTTTTGGTTACAATTACAATATGATTATATTTATTAGTAAAATAAGGATGTGGTAAAGGAATTATTATAAGTTCATTTGAATTATAATCTTCAGCAAATATTTTTTCTCTGATAGGAGTCTCGTCCCAATTATATATCCATATATAATTATGCAAACCAATCTCTTTTTCTAAATTTAAAATTTTTTGGGGGGGCGTAAAACATAAATTTCCACCCATCAAAACTATTATTTTTCTAATCAATTGCTAAGTTTATATTACTACAAAATTTCAATATACTACGAATCGATTATAAAAAAAACAATAATACGATTAATGGCTTATTACTTAGTATGGGGGAGTTTTTTATGCTTAATATGTTTATACACAAAGAATATGAATATAATTATCAAATATATCAAATCGGGTAAACATAAATATAAAATGATAGATATAAATAATATAACAATAAAAAAAGTTTATATCTATTTCTTTTGATTTTGTTCTAATTTCTATATATTATTTTATACACCAAAACTAATTTTAAGTGAAAGAGTAAACTTGCGTAATGAAAGACTTCATGTTTGTTATTTGGAATTATTTTATTTTTTCATATACAGTTATTTTTTTGTATTTTGTTTATAATCATAAACTGTTACACTAAAATATATCATGAATAAAATAATGTTATAAGTTATCATATAAATCTTATGAATGCCATTTTCATATTTAATCATAATCTGAATTAATATTAAAAAAACCAACAACAGTGCTATAATATATTTAAATATTGATACATACTGCATTTTTAATATTATAACAAAAAACTTTTTTTTCATCAATTTAGTCAGTAGTATAACACACACATTATTATTATATGAACAATAAATTAAACTTATTAATCAACCCATAACATAATATTTTTCATAATTGGTTGGGTTGTAACAAAATGGATATAATTTAGGATATATGGATTAATATGTTTTATAATAATTATGCAAAAAATATCAACCCAATTTTTTTTATAAATATATGTATATATATATATATGTGTCCTTTTATCTCTTAAAAATTAATTGATCAACTTCTTATATATATATATATCTAGATACATATTCCTAAATTAAGTATCGTGGGTTAATTCTATTTTTGGGGCGGATAGATAATTTTATATACTTTCTATCAAAATGAATAATAATCTTATCAGAATGTGTTCTTATATTTTGGTAGCCGCAAATGGTTTAAATGTAACTGGCCCCCTTAGATTTTATAATAAGAGCGGGGGGCGTTTAGAACCCGAACATGGCGTAGATGATATTTTTACAACTAAAAATTATCATGATGATAATATAAATTCAAATATTACATCAACGATTAGTAGAGATTATTTTGATTCTTCTCCCGGTAATAATGGTAAAAATATAGATTTTATAGATGATTTTGATAATACTTCTTCTACTGCCGAAACAAAAGAAATGGGTGATATAATATCAAAAATACTTACAATGGAAGGTTTTGTTATTTTTATACTATTTCTATTATTGATAGTTACTTCATTAATGATTTTTTTTTTTATCATAAAAGGGAAAACGAACAAAATATTGTTTTGAAAAGAACAAATCTAGTTAAAACAAACGAACATAATAACACTGATGATAGTAATTTGATTACCAATAGATAATTGAATAATTGAATATTTTAGTTCCTAAATTCAAAATTTACTATTATTTAATTGAATAGCAATCATTTTATTGTGAAATTTGTAATTTTTAAATTTGGACTTGACTGGTTAGCAGGCAAACTAAAAATAACTAATTGGTATAAGCATAATAATATATTTAATTTGTTTTTTATGCCCGCTTATATATGTAAGCAAAACACGCAGATACATCTTATAGGTTTTGACAGACCGACCGACCAGTAAATTACTTGGGTCTCTGACGAAAGATTTCATATAAGAATAATGTATACTTTTATTATACTTTTGTGTTGTTATTATACACAATTTACAAATCATATCATATTAGTAAAATCAATGCCCATAAATTTAAACAAGACTGAAATAACAACCGAGGATTATTATAATAATAACAGCAATTTTAGTGAATCTACGGATGTTCCAAAATTTGAAGAATCTTTTCACTCTATCACCACCACAATAATAACCAAAAATGATGATATTACAGAATATAATTTTGACAATAGATGCGAGAAAAATGGATACGAAACAAATAATATACCATTTAAAGGCCCCGACACAAACTCTAGTTGTAAATATTCACACACACTTATAAATACTATATCTACGAAGTATAACTTTGAGAATAGATGCGAGAAAAGTAGATATAATATAACCGATATGAAAGTAAATAACGATAATATTACCGCGGCAAATAAAATAAATCAGAACAACGCACTCTTACTGAAACTAATATCCTTGAATTTTATAATATTGTCATTCAGTTTTATAATTATTTTATTCATTATAATATCAATCACCCTTTTGTTTATAAAAATTTATTGTAAAGGAAAAAAATCTTTCGGGGGGAATGGGTTAAAGAGGTCAACGACAATGAATCAAATAAATAATAACCTTTGTTAATTAAATACTAACATTTTTGATTAAGGGATTAAACATCCCAGTGCTTTTAATTTTATTTAAAATATTAAGAGTTTCATTGAGCTGGTTCTCTGACACATGGCGTGCATAATATAAAATAGATAACATAAGTATAATATATTAACACCTTATTCATTACTTTCATTGAGATGTTCTTACATAGAAAGGAATTTGTTTTTGATAGCAAACTATTACTCTTTTCGCTGGTTGTGGATTTTTCTTTTTCTTTGATCAGGTTTTCTTGGATCCTTTCTTTTCCTTCTAGTTCTTCTTGTACATTTGGGTCATTAATAAAAGTTTCAATACTATGAGTATCTTTGTTTGTCATTTTTTATTTTTAGGCAATTTTTATGTTTTTTTATCCAATATAAGGTATAATAAATATTTCTATATAGAATCTGTACGGATTATTATATTGTGCATATTTTGATTTAAATTGTGAGAATAAAAGCAACGTCCATTTGTGCTTGTTAATAAATCACAAGAAATCTTTTTGGGCGTAGAACAAAATTTTGCGTAATAATTGTTTAATATTGATGAAATATCTTCTGTTTTATGGTTTCTTGTGGTTTTTATATCCTGTACATGAATCAGTGTGGTACCTATTGCATTACAGCTAGGGCAGTTGTTCTCCAAATTAATTATTTTAATAAAAAATGATGACAATGTATACAATAGTAAATATGTGGAGAGATAGTTCTAGTTTCCATTTTTTAACTTATAATTAGGGGGTGTTTTGTAAATGAAATAATAATATTTTGTTACTTATTCAAGTGTTCTAAAAATTCGTTATCAAATACAATATCCTTATTATATTTCTGTATTGGTGGGGGTTTATTTAACTGATAATCTTGAAATGGCCAAATAAATTTATTAAATGATATAATTTCTATTAAAAGAATGAATGTAAGAATAATTATAATTATATAACTATTATCAATTTTTCTACCAAAAATATTCGTTGCTAACAACATTAAAATAATAACAAACAAAAATAATTTTAAGATTGATAAATAAACCAATAACATTTTATCCATTTTTTAATTTTCCTACCATTATATTAACTGATTAACTAATTTGACGATATAATTACATATAATAATGATATTCAATCGACTTTTTTTCTTGGGCATATTTTTTCTATCCTATTACCCAGGAAGAAAACCCAACAAAACACAAACAAACCATAATGATACCAAACCAAATTTATCAGCAATTAAGAAAATTAAAAAATATATAAATATATAATAATCTTATTATCTTTAAGTCTATTTGATAATTGTTTGTCTGATAAAAAAATAACCATCACTAGACATAATCCAAAAATACATCCATCACAAAATGTATTGAACTCGACTAATATTTTGAATAAATCAAAAGAAGATTGGCTTTTAGATTTTAAAATGGCAGTAACTCACGAAATGGAGAAACCAAATTATAATATATCAAAAAGAGAAATAGTTAAAACTAATATATTATTATTGGCTCAACAAAAATCAATAATTCGACCACGGATTTTAATTTTATTTTATAAAGAAATTATAAAAAAATGTTAAAACGGAATTCTATAATCTTAGTTTTAAGCAAAAACTAAATCCTATAATATTAAATAATGTTACTACAAATAATATTTCGTTAAATTTAGATAAATTGGTTGATATAAATTATGAAAAAAAACAACAAAACAATAATAATAAATGGTTAACTGACAATAAAGTTCAATCTATTAATGTTTACACATTAAATAATAATGAAAATTGTAGAAAAAAATCTCATTATAATGATTTACAGGCTAAAATACAATTCAAATTATGTATCTATAAATCACGTAAATATATAAAGGAATACACTGTTAAAATATTTCTTGTTACAGACGTAAAACATTTTGATTATTTAGAATGGACACCTAATCTTTCTTGAAAATATATTATCTACAGTATATATAAGTCATCGGGAGTGTATTGAGAAATAATATATTAAAAAAATAAGATTGAATAATAATAATGTCACTTTATGTGCTTTAACGCGCTGTATAGATTAAAATTATTTTGATAAATAATAAATATAGAGTATCAATTTATTTAAAAAATACAACTAATTATGCATATTGTTAAAAATATTTTTACAGAAATATCTAATGCAAATGTGGCTGCAATTTATTATGTGTGTCATAAATATAAAAAAGAACCATGGTTTAACGCGCAATTACGATTGTGTCTTTCACGGTTATATCTTATACAAAATATAAAACTATCTAAACCACCCCTAATTATTTATTCATATAAAAATGATGAAAATGAAATAGATTATTTTTATGACGGATATCATTATTTATTGTCTGGGATGGAAAAACATCACATCTTATATATAAATCATATTAGAAATAAAATATTAGTTATTTTAAATTTGGTTAGTATTTTCATTATGCTATTTTTATCATTATTAGCAATATTTAAATGGCCAGTAAAGAAGAAAAGTTTTATTCAAATGACAGAAATACACAAACCTTCATGTTTAACTTGAATATAAATATAAATATTTATCAGGTATTAAAAGAGAATTATTAATTGATCTATTCATTCCAGAAAATCTTTGTCTCGTCCCCAGTTGTACATTGTACCGTACTATAACCAAAGTTTACCTATACGTGTTCCATTTATGTTGTCAATGATATTCAAAACTTCAGCTACTAACTCTTTTCTGGAATTTGGCTTTTTCATACCGTTCTTCGCCATAACGACCGCGTCTTTGGGCTCCTCGTTTGTGTGTGTTTCTCTTCCGTTCATATTATTTATATTGAGCTAATCTTTTAATCATTTACAGTATATATATATATATATATATATATATATATATATATATATATATATATATATATATATATATATATATATATATATATATATATATATATATATATATATATATATATATATATATATATATATATATATATATATATATATATATATATATATATATATATATATATATATATATATATATATATATATATATATATATATATATATTAAGAAAATTAATAAAACTCTGGTTGTAGTAAATTATGTATTAAAACAAGCTACACAATTTATAAAAATGTATTTGACGCGCATATATATTCCTTTTATTCAATGAAAGAAAAAAATTAAATATATGGTATATTTTCAGGTTAATAAAAAAATAGACGTTATAAGTATTATATGCTTTTATTTTTGGCTTTGGTGGTACAAATAATCTAATATTATAAAGGATATGTCGTAAAATAATATACATCTAATGAGTTTTTATCAAAATCAACAATATAAGGAACTATTCATTTTTTTCAAATAGAGGTGATGACGAGTTGTTTTATATTTTTCTTTATTTTCTGGGTAATTTCTATAAAATTCTAATAAATTAAGAAATACTTGATAATGAAAACCAAAATAAAAATTATATTTTTTTCGTCAACTACAGAAATTGTTTTACCATTATTATGGCTGGGAAAATATATCCCATGGCTACAATAAACATCAAGTCCATTTTTTGGATAAACATTCCAGATTTTAACTTTGGGGCCCCTTGAGTTTTGTAAACAATCTGAATTAATTGTCACATTTTCATATAATTTTTTATGATTTCTAAATAGATAATTTATTATAGCGGCTGCTTTATGGTCAAATGTAATAATATTTACAGGAAATTTGCCCCCAAAACACGTGTGGATAAAATCAACTAAAAGGTCTTTACTGAGGGGAGCTCTAGTCTCGCTAAAATTATGATGTAATAATTTACCATATTTATACACTAATACATTATGAATTACTATATATTTGTTAGTATTCTTGTCAGAAATTAATTCATTACTTGTAACAAAAAAATAATGTGGGAGTGTTTCAACACGTTTCCTTTTACCTTCTTCGTGAAATGTATAATCTAGAACCACAATTATATCATTATAGGGATATAACTCGCCGATGTAGAATTTTGTATTTTTATATCAGAATTTAATCATTTTGAGCGGGGCATTATAGAATTTCTCAATAATATTATTTTACGGGTATATATTGATCAGCGAAGAATAGCTGCCGGGTGGCTACTAGTTAGTGGTGGCCGATGTAGTTATATATAACCCGCCCAGCTAGTCAGATAAACTATATTTTGCTTCTATGGCAAACGTTTTCAAATTTATAACATCATTTTGCGTGTCTCACACATCGCATTGGTAGGTAATTTATCCACTTTCCAGTTGAAAAGATATACAAAATCAATATTATTAGGGCCGCAAAAATAACATTCATTATTTGCATATAAACATTCTTCGTATGTGAACAAGCTCTATAATCAAAGATTAATTTAATAATAAGTAAAATTAGAGCAAAATAAATGAAAAACTTTATAATATACATTTTTATAAAATCCTTATAAACATTTTTTATAAACTTGTCTTGTTTTATCATATTTTAGTAACTACTATATTTTTTAATTAGATTCAATTTCAATTTTTATAATATTCTTTTTAAATTTTAAATGTTCCACACCAAAAATTAATAAATCATAAACTAAAGAAAAAATATTTATTATGCTAGCAACTCCAGAATATTCCACAACAAATTTATCGCCCTCATTTAGACTATTGTTATAAGTTTCTGCATATAAGAGGTAAAACCAGATCTTCGTTTGTGTTGATGTGGGAGAATATTCACCAACTTCATTTAAATTTGTTGTCAGAATTCTAAATAAGAATTTCGACAAAATTTTATATTTATATTCTTTATATTTGTCGTTTTTCTTTGATCTTTTATTTAATGAAATGGCAGAAAGATAAAAAATTTTATTCCAATTTGCAATAGGTATACTATCAGTAGAATTAATATCTATTGAAGTGTCTCCTGTTACAGTATAATATTCATAATACAAATATGTATAAAAATACAGACGAAGTATTAGATACAAAGAATTTGAGTCTTTAATACTCATTGTAGCCCTATCAATGAAATCCTGAAATTTTGCCATCAAAATTTGTAATATTTGGTTGGTTTTAATATTTTCTTCATCTAAGATTATAGAATTATTCCAACCTTTGAAAAATTCTAAAACCTCATCAAAAATATCTAATAGCATTTGACCTTTAGGTGGTGGTGGTGGTAAACCACATATCATCTGTTCGGGTTTTGTGTTTTAAATTACAGCGTAAATAATATAACTGGTTTGAGGATTTTGAGTAATCATTCTTACAAACTTCAATATCTTGTAAACGCGAAAATATTTTTTCATAAATATTCTTATTTAATCTTATATTTTTCTGTTAGGTATTATTTTTTTTTGTGATTTTATCTATTACATCAGTACTAGTTTCATTTGTCCTTGTGTTTGTTTTATCATCGACATCCGAATAGTTTGATTTAACATCTCCTCCATCCCCTTTTCGTTTTTTTGTGATTTCATCGATTACATAAGTACTAGTTTCATTCGTCCCCGTGTTTGTTTTATTATCTACAACCGAATCGTTTAATTCAACATCTCCCCACCCCCCTTTTCGTTTTTTTGTGATTTTATCAACAGTACTAGTTTCATTTGTCCCCGTGTTTGTTTTATTGTCAATATTTGAATCTTTTAATTCAACGTCTCCCCGGTCTAAACCATCTATAATATATTCATTGGTAGTAACTTTAATCATATTTTTGGGATTAAGAATAGTTTCAGTTTGAATAGAACCATTTTCCATTGTATCTTAGTTGTTGTTGAATAATATATTTTATTTTGTGCACCAAATTTTATATGCTAAACCCACGAATGGGGGATTGTGTATTTTTAATTTATATTATTTCCAGAACAAAGAAATAAAAGATATTTTAAACCCCCAAAATTATAAAGAGTAAATACTCATTTTATAATGTCATTTACGAAAAAAATGCCATTATTATAAATTATCAATAAATGATAAATTGTACCATAAAATGCACATACAGAACACAATAAAAAAGGCAGACATCTTCATTAAATTATCAGATATATAATAAATGACATAAAAACCTTGTTCAGTTTTTTATATCAACATTACATACATCCTCGTGTTTTTTTCTCTCTTAAACAAGTAACTTTAACTTGGTTTGGAATTTCCGGTTTGGGAATTATTTGCCATTTTATATCTGGTGCAATCATTTCTTATGAGGATAAACAAGAGGTTCAGTCCATGCTTCAACAGTATGATAACAAAATATTGACTGCAACATCAGCAAAGGAATTGGCTATCATAAATAGCATTGTAAAGAAATTTAACACCCATGAGCAAGAAGTTGCCTTAAGGGTCAAAACAGCAAGGCTTTGGATGCAATATTTCCAGATGGTGACAATGATAATTACCAAAAGATTCTATTTTCGAATTTTTCGCCATCTTTGTCTGCTTTATATATTGGTTTGACACGAATAAAGGCCTTTCTACATCCACGAATTTTATCTTCATCGCTTTCACATGGAAATAAAGCAAATCTATCATCTTCTGCTCCTCTAATTATCCTTTCATCGTGATTATAACATTTTATATAAACAGTTAATGTATGAGTTTTATTATCATATGTTGGACGATTATATGGACACGCGGTACATGGCTGTTTTATGTCATTAAATATGTTCTTAAAGAAAACACCACAATCACAATGTCCAGTTTCTAAGTTATATCCGGGTGCAGCTGAAAATGGGGGTAATGCCGCCAAACACGGATCTTTAAAGCATGTCGTTTTGCTTAAATTCTTATTAAAAATAAACCCACGGGCTTCATCACAACGACATCCACATCTATCTTGAAATTCTGTGGAGTGAAAATCCGACGGTTTATATTTTTGGGGTATTTCCTTTGGAGAAATAATATTATTATCAATGGTAAATTTACCATTTTTATCCTCTCTTTGGCAAGGATTAAATTCATTGCGCTCAGATCATATATACCAGGAACCTTTGAGTAACACTTCCATTTATCATGCATAGAAGAATATTTCCAATATCCCCATATTTCATTGCATTCGATGCCTCTGTTAATTGGTGGTTTTTTATATACACAATAAGATTCGCCCGATAATAATTGCA
The DNA here is from genome assembly GCF_036898095.1 of Palaemon carinicauda. Taxonomy (NCBI): domain Eukaryota; kingdom Metazoa; phylum Arthropoda; class Malacostraca; order Decapoda; family Palaemonidae; genus Palaemon; species Palaemon carinicauda. The sequence goes on from NC_090734.1 coordinate 102,461,576, forward strand.
TTCCATTAGCAGCAACATATGAATGAAGATTATCATCTGGGATATGAATTAATTTCATGGCGTTTGAATCTATCCCACACACCTTTCTACTCCTTTTTTGACATATATTTGGATTATTTCTATCTTTGGGCGAAACAAATAATGCAGTCTCTGTACATAATGAGGACTTTTTAATATTATTATTATCGTCGTTGGATATAAATTGATAAATAATATCATCCCCTCCCCTTCCTCTTGCTTACTGGTTTGATTCTTAATCCAATAATTAATATTAGTATATTTTTCATCCCAGCGATCATCTCTGCCAAGCAAGTCTATATAGTTTAATAGTAAATGCCGATAATATACATATTTTATAACTTTCCAAAGGAAATGAATTAATGTTATTATTAGGGGAGTTAGATAAATAATGCATATTTTCATTTTTTGGATATAGAATAATTTCAATATGAAACCAGAATAAAGAACGAGAAACGTACCCCCCTATCTCCAATTAACTTTTACATAAAATTATATAACCATACAACATAAATGAAAGTATAATAACGACGTTAATGATTTATTACTTGATATAGAGGGGGGTTCTTATACTCTATATGTTTATACATAAAGCATATAAATATAACTATCAAATATATCAAATTAGGTAAATATAAATACAAAATGATAGATATGAATAATATGATATCAACAAAGAAATTTATATTTCTTGATTGTAAATTTACATTTTCGCTTAAAATTAATCTTGGTATATATATAAGTTGTTCTTCGTTATCTTTATTTTCTGAAATTATTATTTTCTTATCATTTTCATTGTCGCTGATATTTGTATTATTTTCCATTTTGAAGCTGTCCTCTATAACTTTTGAGCTATATTGGGATCATTAAAATTCCATTTAACAAAATTATTATCATCATTATTATCATTGTGGTTTTCTACTGCCCGTTCCATTTTTTAATTTCTGGATAGATATGTAGCAACATCAAAAAAATTAGTTTCAAAGATTACTATATATATATCCAATGTACCAGTCTTTAAATTCACCAGTCCATTGGTTAGTTAGTTGGCTGGTTGGTTGGTTGGTTGGTTGGCGGGCGAATCTCATTTATAATTGGTGATAGTGTAAATAATTTTCACAAAAAAAAATAAAAAATAGGGCAAAATAATGAAAATCTAGATCGGTGTAATAAAAAAAACAGTCAATCTATTGAAATAGACGAAGGAGAAGACATTGGTCTGTTAGAACACGAAAATATGGAATTATTAAACAAAAGTAATGGTTTCTGTTTATTGGATAACCTTTTAGATGTAGCAATAAATCTTATACACCGAGCCATTGTAAGCATGAAAACTATTACAAAAGATTTTATAATGTACTTTGATGGATAGAAGTCCAGACCATGATTATACCGGTAAAATTTCACCCAACAATAATATTATCATTATTATCATTTTGGTTTTCCACTACCCCTTTCCATTTTTTTAAATGCCAGACAAATAAATATTAACAAAAAAATTGTGAAAAATATATAATCAATTATATAAACTCTGTTGTTTGTAATAGTTGTTGTTGTAAAAACGTATAATATATTTATAAGTTTAACTACTATGTCGTTTTTTTTTGTTTTTTGGGGGTTTGTTTATCCTTGTCCACATTACAGTTACAGAATGTTTTATAAAGTAGAAGTTTATAATTTGAGATATATACAACAAAACCTGACTGGATTTGGTGGAGCCCCCGCCTAGCATACCAAGTTGTTTTCAATAATATTAATGAATCTGATTATACTATGTGTGTGATTCAAATTCTATACCAACTCTCTAACTGAATAGGTCACAAAAAATTATTTCTATGTCTGCCTGACAAGCAGGTATATATTTTTGTTAACAACAACAACAATAACAAATAAAATGCCAAATAATTCCCAAACCGGAAATTCCAAACCAAGTTAAAGTTACTTATTTAAGAGAGAAAAAAACACGAGGATGTATGTAATGTTGATATAAAAAACTGAATAAGGTTTTTACTGGTGCTGGCCTAATGCAGCATATGTTAACAGATGTGCTCGAAGGGCGCTGGGAAAATCTGCTGTGTCCTGTCATCATTTTGTCTGTAGATTTAGGTGCATAAAGCGTCTCCCACACTTCTTTTAATCCACTACCGGCCATGATGTACCCAATAGAACCCATAAGTGACATTAAGCGATGAAAATCACTTAATCGCATGAAAACTTTACCTAAATTCAAACTGTTTTCAGTAGAGGACATAATCTCTCTTGCCTTCCATTATAGTGGCTGGTCAAAAGTAACACATGTCACACTCTTACTCGCTTTTCTACATGAATCAGATGCAAAATGTAATACACTGTTTATTGCATCAGAAGAGGTAGCCTTTAAATTAAGGAAAGGCAAAAAGCCTTTCCAGTGTGAAATATCCTTAAATTTCATCCACTTCCCACTCAACCATAGTAAATGGCAAGATGACGTAATTTTTTTACTAGTAAGTTTCTTTAAATCCTCAATTTCAATCCTTCTTCAGTCCACTTTCACTATGTAAAAAATACTTGAAAAATTCGTGGAGCTCATTACTATTTTTTTTTCTGGTAAACGTCTAACGATAAAATATTTGTGGCTATTATTTACATCCTCTGTATATACTTCTTCGTTTTTCTCTATTTGGAAGATAAAAACAAATATCTAAAAATATTTAATTTTTTAAATCGTCATGATCAATATTTTATAAATTTAGCGCTATTATCATTTACAGGGCGATATTGTGGTGGTTCGTGTGATAAATACAGATGAAAAATATACTGTTTTTGGAAACAAATCGGCTAAATTTTCTTCGTAATAACTAGAACTTTTTTTTATTTTTTTCCTTCTCCAATAAATTACATAATCGGACAATGTGTATTATGTTTTGTATTGTACTTTGGTGATGATAAGGTCACTCTAGTAATTATGGTACCTGTTGCTGTTTTTTTAAATTTTATTGCATTTTCATTTAAATAAAAATTCTCTTTGAATAAAAGGTCATTTTCCTCCAAAATACTTTTCCACGGACAAGACGGAATTAAAATATACTTGAAAAATTCCTGGAGTTCATTACTATTTTTTCCTGGCAAACTTCTAACGATAAAATATTTATGGCTATTATTTACATCCCCTGTATATACTTCTTCGTTTTTCTCTATATTATATTCTCTATTTGGTGGACAAAAATAAATATCTAAAAATAAATAATCACCCATTTTCAGGTCGGCAAATTGTTTAATTTTAAATTTGTCACGATCAATATTCCATAAATATCTGAATTTGGCGCTATTCTTCTTTACAAGGCGATATTGTTGTTTTTCTTCTCGTGAATAAAGATGAAAATATGCTGTTTTTTGCAACCAATCGGCTAAATTTTCTACATGACTAGTAATTGGTTTATTTTTTTCCTTTTCCAATACAATTACATAATCTGTTTCTTGGATTTCTTCTAAGAAATTATTGTATGATCTGATTACACGTGAACATTCACAATTACCCTCTGGATTTAACACCAATGGAAATAGTTTTTGAGAGTTTAAACCATAAACTAAATACATACTATCGAATAGCATTTTACGGCCACCTTTTTTACAAATAACCTTACGCTTGGTTGTTATCATTTCATGATAATAGAATATTATATATTTATCGCTTGGAATGTCATCACAAATTAAAATATTTTTTATAAAGACCATACAAATAATTATGAACGTTTTTGAATAAATTAACTTTAATGGGATTCCGTACGTCGTCCATCGTAAGAATAACTGAAAACAAAACATAATATATGTATATGTATATACATATAAAACATAATATATATAAACTAGAACAAAATCAAATGAAATATATAAATTTAAGAAAATTGAATATCTAAGAAAAAAGATTCAGCATAGTGATTAGAATTGTAATCATTGTTATGTCAGGTATATAAGAAAAAAAATTCATTGTGGCCTTATCATTATAATTACTATCAACACTATGAACATTCTTATGGTTTAATTTCAAAGTAAATGCGAATTATGAATTTTTCAAATGAACGTGAAACAATAGCAGACATTCTCTGTTTCAAGAATTGTGATGAAAAAGAAATAGAAAACAAAAAAAATCTTATCCAAGAACCAACTACTAAAAAATGTTAAAACAAGACACCAAGTGACAATAAACCACAACTTAAAAATTTAAAATATTATATATCAGTTACGAGAAAAGCACAAAAAATGATTTATTCATTCGTTACCCATTCCCATTCTCTGAAGGAGAATGAGATGTCTAACATAACATTGATTACAATTCTAATCACTATACTGAATTTTTTTTTCTTAGATATTAAATTTTCTTAAATGTATATATTTTATTTGATTTTGTTCTAATTTCTATATATAATTTTGTAATATAAGTTTATGTATATATACATATATTTTCTGTTGTTTTCAGTTATTGTTACTATGGACAACGTACAGAATCCCATCAAAATTAATTTATTCAAAAAAATTGATAATTTTTGGTATAATGATATTGAAATTTTACTTTGTGATGACATTCCAAGCGATAAATATATATTCTATTATTTTAAAGTTAGGGATACTATTTGTAAAAACCGCAGTAGAATACCAATCGATAGTATATTTACAGTTTATGGTTTAAACACACAAAAACTATTTACATTGGTGTTAAATCCAGACGGTAATTGTGAATGTTCGCGTATAATCAGATCATACAATGATTTCTTAGAAGAAATCCAAGAAACAGATTATGTAATTGTATTGGAAAAGGAAAAAAATAAACCAATTACTAGTCATGTAGATAATTTAGCCGATTGGTTGCCAAAAACAGCATATTTTCATCTTTATTCACGAGAAGAACAACAACAATATCGCCTTGTAAATGAGAATAGCGCCAAATTCAGATATTTATGGAATATTGATCATGACAAATTAAAAATTAAACAATTTGCAGAGCTGAAAATGGGTGATTATTTTTAGATATGTATTTTTGTCGACCAGATAGAAAATATGATATAGAGGAAAACTTAGAAGTATATACAGAGGATGAAAATAATAGCGATAAATATTTTATTGTTAGAAGTTTGCCAGAAGAAAATAGTAATGAACCCCGTGAATTTTTCAAGTATTATTTAATTCCAACTTGTCCGTGGAAAAGTATTTTGGAGGAAAGCGAGTCTTATTTCAAAGAGAATTTTTATTTAAATGAAAATGTAATAAGAATAAAAAAAACAACAACGGGTACAATTATTACCAGAAGTCAACATAAACCCGATTTAATGCTTGTTAGATTGTGTGATTACCCTAGTCACGAAAAACCAAATACTAGAACGTTTGGGTTTACAAACCATTTTATCAGCGAATAGGAGAGGATAAATAAACAAAATATAATAATAATAATAATAATAATAATAATAATAATAATAATAATAATAATAATAATAATAATAATAGTAATAGTAATAATAATAATAATAATATTTTAAAAATATTCATTGAGGCCTTATCATTATAATTACTATCAACACCATGAAAATTTTTATGGTTTAATTTCAAAGTAAACACGAATTATGAATTTTTGAAAATAATAATAATAATAATAATAATAATAATAATAATAATAATAATAATAATAATAATAATAATAATAATAATAATAATAATAATAATAATAATAATAATAATAATAATAATAAATGCATATTTGAATTTTTAAATCTTATCATATATATATATATATATATATATATATATATATATATATATATATATATATATATATATATATATATATATATATATATATATATATATATATATATATATATATATATATATATATATATATATATATATATATATATATATATATATAAAATTTGAAAGAAAAGGCGTGACACAAATGTTGTTATTTTATAGAGTTAATTAACTTTTGTAGTAAAGTTGATAAAATTATACTCAAAAGTTCATAAAATTGTAGTTTTTGGGGGGATTTGAGTTTTGTCACTGTTTTTTTAAGAGTTTTTTAAGAGGAAAATAATGTTTTTCGCGCTTCTTTTTTTTTTACTAATTTGATTAACTGAAATACACAATTGGTGGTTGACACACATAAAATTTTTTTGTGGCAAAAATATATATTCAAATATTTTTTTTTTATTAAACAGGTTAATGTAATCTACTTGGTGGGGAAGCACACAATATATTGAACAATAATAGGACAAGGGTGAGCCAACGGGGCTCATTTTACAATGAAGAGAATAAACGTAAAGAGCTCCGTGGATAAGGGGCCCACCGTCCTCAAAAAAATGAAGTACAATCTTCCTACACCTGGACGATTTTTAGAGGAAAATTATTTTTCTCCACTAGCCACTGCGGCAAAAGAATTTTACGAACCACTTTTATATTATGATGAATACCCTTTTTTAGGTTGTGAAAAAAATTAATATCCCTTTTTAGGTTTTGAAAAAAATGAAGACCACAAAACTATACCCCCAACTTTGGTGAAAAAAACAGTAGTAACAAGTGAAAAGGAGGAAAAATATGAAGACTTATGTGAGCTAGAGATTATTGACGACGACGACGACGACGATGATGAAAAAGAAGAAGAAGAAGAAGAAGAAGAAAGAAAATCAAATGATAAGGCGGATATCGACAATGACGACGGCGACGACGATAATGAAGAAGAAGAAGAAGAAGAAGAAGAAGAAGAAGAAGAAGAAAGAAAATCAAATGATAAGGCGGATATCGACAATGACGACGGCGATGAAGAAGAAGAAGAAGAAGAAGAAGAAGAAGAAGAAGAAGAAAGAAAATCAAATGATAAGGCGGATATCGACAATGACGACGGCGACGACGATGATGAAGAAGAAGAAGAAGAAGAAGAAGAAGAAGAAGAAAAAGACAACGATAATTTTTTAACAAAAAAAACGGAGATTACAAAACTATACCCCCTATTTTAGTGTAAAAAACAGTAGTAACAAGCGAAAAGGAGATAATATATGAAGACAATGATGATGATAAAGAAGATGGTGGTAAAGATAATTTTTTGTCGGATTCAGAAATTCCGTCGATCCCACAGGATAACGATGAAAAAGAAGAAACAATAAATATGCACGAGAAGTTTCTAAAAATGAAACACCTTTTTTTCGATATATTTAATTTCACCTCAAAAAGGTGTTTTATCGGACATGAATGTAGTTTGAATATCGAGATATACAATCTCGAAGATTATGTAAAGAAAAATAAAAAGAAGGATATTGTTCTTGCCTCACAAATAAGAGACGCGAATAGAGAACATAAATTTTTGGTAAGCATCACAACTAAAAATTTTCCTAGGAAAATTTGCGATGCCATCTTTATAATTGATGACTCTAAACAAAGTATCAACAAAATTATACCAGAAATGAAAAAGCTGTTAAGTAGAGGATATAAAAACATATACCTAAGCATAAAATACCACACACATCATTTTTATAAGATAATTAACTCTCTCTTGAGTTATCTTTTAACAGCTTGTAATATGTCAGATGTAAACTGTAAAATATTTGTATTTTACAGTTTCCATAATAATGATGAATTAAATTACCTAAGGTCATATTTCAAACAAACAGAATATGAACCATGGGAAATTTTTCTCGATAAAATTGTTCGGGTCAAAAGATTTGACGATGAAATGAAATCGTTTGGTGGCAACAAGTACACACATATACTTAAAAAACAAAAATGTTATTCGATTGCCAGAAAATTTCCAGACATTTAAAAAAAATTCAAATCTGTTATCATCAATGATAAAGTTAAAAACTATATCAGTCAGGAATTTAAAAATATTTTAAAATTGTTTGCAATATTCAACAATTGTATAACACAAATGAATACTGATGTTATAAAAAAACAACCAATTGATAAATTGATGATTGTAATATCTGAAAGTAACATTGAAATTTCTGTATTGCTTTCAAATGACATAAAGAATATCATTATATTAGACAACAATCATCTATGTGATATATTAAATTATGATGTCATTGGCCGGTGTATATCGTGTTGTTCAAAATCCACTGTGCCCGCATTAAAAAAAATTATAAAGGCGAAAGATACTTACTCACTTGAAATTGAGGTAAAGTATATCGAAAAAAAATATTTGATGAAGAGGAGACAATTAATTCCATTTTATCTAATACTTTTGAAATAAATGGGCTTTGCTGTAAACGCGAAAGTATGGAAGGTATTACAATTGTAATTGTACATCGTATTATAAAATAAAGTTATATCTCATATTCTATACCTGAAATATTTTACCTAGATTTTTGTTATATCAAGTAATGAATCATTAATGGTATTATTATTATAATTTTTTTAACGGGCTCGTGGTATATCTAAATTTTGTAATAACAAACATTCAAATAAATTTTGTTTTTTTGTGGTTAAATAAAATAACACGATTGTTTAAATTTACAAAATAATATATTATATATTTACTTTGATGGTTATTACAAACGGCAACGTCATTGGAAAATTTGGTAATTGATTAACCAATAACATATATATACAAAGAACATTGAACCGAAATAATTTTACATTTGTAAATATATATTGTATTATAAAATAAATTTAAATCACATATTCTTAAATTATTTCTCATTTTCATTGTATAGTTATATAATTTTATGTAAAGTTAATTGGAGAAAGAGAGAGAGAGAAAGAGAGAGAGAAAGAGAGAGAGAGATATATATATAGAGGGATAAATTTCTTGCCCTTCATTCTGGTTTCATATCACACGATAAGTGCTTTATATATAAAACTTTCCTTATTTTCATTTCAATATGAGCGTTTTAAGTGAGAGATGTTTAGCATTTTTATGTGATTATGATACTCATGGACATTCAGCAACACAAATAATAGGAAAATTAAGGAAAAAATTTAATGACGATATAATAATGAGGAGTATGATAAAAGAACTTACATTTTTTTTATGATTATATACATTTCATGAAAATAAACCACACAAAAAACTATCGTTATTTTCTCGATATGGTACATTCACAATTACCATCAATAAAAAGAGAAAAAACAAATGAGTCCACATATTTACAATTATCAAACACAAATAAAGAAGAAACAGAATGGCCCCGTACAACTTATACAACAAAAACAGATAGTTTATCTATCAATAAAACGAAAAAAAAAAAAACAATTCTCAATCTTCGTCGTTCTTGCCACAAAACCAATATATTTGTCCTCAGAAGAGACGAAACCGTGTAACGATTGCAAAACAAATACTTTCTGATATAGATATAAACCCATCTTTCACCGAGGAAATTATTACAGGAGACGAAATATGGATAAAAATTTATGATGCAACCGAAAAAAAATACAAAAACCTCATGTTAACTGTATTCTTTTATTACAAAGGCATCATTTACCACGAATATGCTCCACTGAATCAAACTTTAACAAAAGAATACTATTTGGGAGTTTTCCAGCAATTGATTGGGGCCATAGAAATCAATCGACCAGATTTGTGGAAAAGTAAAACAATGCGACTTCATCACGATAATGCTGCTTTTCATACGTGTAATTTGATCAAATATTTTATCGACACCCATTTCAAATATAAAGTGTCACATCCATCTTATAGTTCTGATTTGGCTCCTTGCGATTTTTGGCTTTTTCCGATAATCAAAAAGGCAATTTCTCTAGAAGATAGAAAAACTTTTGATGAAAATAAAGCCAAAAAAATAATAGATAAGATATTATCGGAAATTCCAGAAAAAGAGTTTAAAATGTGTATGCTCGAAAAATATAAAAAGGTTTTAAAATTGTGCGTTGAATCTGATGGAAAAAAAATATCTCTTTCAACGCCCCAGCATACGCTTATTGTAAAATAAACAAATAAATGGATGTAAAATTATATTGCCCCAGACATTTTATTGTGTATAATATTTATCCTCCCCAAACATTTTATTATGATATTTATCCTCCATTAAATTATCAGTTAAAAGTTTAATTACCCGAACTACAAATTTGTTCTTATCATCATTAGCTAAATTTAGTGATAATATATTCCTTTTGTTTGAAATACACAAACTTGGGCTATCTGAGAATAATAATTCATTATAATATTTATCTATTTCTTTTAGATAATTTATATCAATATTTTCCTCGCCCTTACGACCTCTGCGTTTTATTCTATAATTCAACATTACATCAAAATTTAGTCCGTGTAAGTAAATAATTAGATCTGGGTTAAACAATAACATTTTTGATGCAATATTTTTATATAAATCATAGAAATCTTTCCTTAATAGATTCTTATCGGCATGCAGTTTACTAAAAACTTCAATACCACTTAAAATAGATCTTTCTCCAATGATTATATGTGGTCCTATCTCGGTCCTTTCATTTTGAATTATATCATAAAAGATATTAATTATATTTTTCATATATGTAAAATTAATACCAGTCTGAAATATTTCTGAAAATTCTGATTTATTTTTGTAATATTTTTCTAGGTTTTTTTTGTTCGACCATTTATCAGTAGGTTCTTGTAAAAACGTCCAGCGCACATTTTTCTTGTTTAGTTGCGATTTAAACCTTTCTAATAAAGTAGATTTGCCGATACCAATATTTCCCTTGATTACTATGTATATTATTTTTTGGTTTTTTATTTTATCTAAGATGTCCATGAATTGATCTTCCATCTTAAATAGTATTACAAATAAAAACTGGTAAAAGTTATTATATACTATACATAAGATATCTTTATAATAATAAAAATAACAGTAATTATGACCAACCATACAAAAATATAGATTATGACATATAAATAACATTGGTGGCGCGCATGAAATATTATTCATATAATTATTGTTTTCCTTTAAATTACCTATTTTTTTTTGTCTTTGGTTATTTTTATGTGAATTATAAGCAAATAATTTATTGTAAATAATATAAAAATGCATTAAATAAAATAAATAGATAAAATGTTCTTGTAACTAATTTAATCACAACAACTATCTTTGTCGTTGTCTGACAAAAAAATATTATGGAAATTAATGTTTACTGGTGGTTGTGTACCAAACAACGCAAAGTAAGATGAGGCATTTAGCGTACGACTATAACTAATATTCTTATTAAACATAATATAATCTAAAGCACTAGAAATGTGCATCGTATTATTTTCATTACAAGAAATGTATTTTTCTATGGCTCGTTTAATTTCTCCGTTGGCTCTTTCTACTGATCCTTAACTTTCGGGATGATAGGGTCTGCCTTTTATTCTTTTAACTTCGGGCCACACCCTTTCTAAATATTCATTAACTGTTTTATTTACAAATTCATCTCCATTGTCCGTTTGTAAGATTTTGGGGGCCCCTAATATACCAAATATACTCCTCAATGCATCGATTATAGATTGAGCATTTTTATTTTTTAAACTCTTTAGTACACAAAACTTAGTTTTATTATCTTGATAGTTTAGAACATATCTACAGCTAGTATCTTTTATCTTATTATCATTTAAAAGTTTTTGGATATCTATCAAATCTACTTGCCCCCTTACCCCAAATTCTGAAGATATAATTGGTTTTATATTTGTTTTTGTTTTTTTTTATTCTGCTTTTCTTTTTTTGATATTTTTACAAGTTGAACAGAAATTAGAAATGTATATTTTTACGTGGATATATTTAATATTTGTAGCATAGTTTTTACAAGCTTTAAAGGTTTTCTTAATTCCTCCGTGTAAAGAATTTATGTGTGCTATCTTAATCGTGTCATAAATTTATTCAAAAGATATATACGGAATTATTCTTCCGTCGTTCTCTTTATTTTGGTCAATTATTACCCAATTTCCTTTATATTTTTTCAAACAAAAATGGCGTTTGACATAATAATATAATATCTTATCTTTTTTATTATCGATAGAATTGGGGGAATTTGAAAGTAACTCTATATATTTAAGAATCTTTTTTTTATCAAAGTCTTTCCTTGTGCCGTTTAAATGTTGTTGGTTTTCATTAATCATCTCACTAAATTTCATTTCTTGGGAAATTTCATTGGTTGGGGAATAATTCATATTTACTTGAAATTCTTTCACTAATCCCCCCATTCCACCCCCCCCTCCCTTCTCTGTTTATTGCTTTATATATACTATAGGCAAATAAAAAAAAACCATAACCCATAACATATCCGAAGAAGCTTGATATAACTTACAGGTTAAAAAATTTCTTTGTATGATATAATAATAATAATAATAATAATAATAATAATAATAATAATAATAATAATAATAATAATAATAATAATAATAATAATAATAAAATCTTTGATTAAAGAAGCACAAGAGAACGCATTTGTTATAAAAAACATAAAATCGTTTTGCAGAACAATTTTATATTCATTTCATGAATGAATTATCATAATATGAGCTCAATACAATTTAAATCGCTTTTTTTTTTGGTCTAAAAAGACCAATGAAATGTTTGATTGAACATTACTATCGAGATTTTATTCGACGATCTATTATTAGGGGTCGAGTATAAAAGTACGCTGATCAAAGAGTAACAGCAACAGTATAGAAAGAGCCTTCGCTGTCGTAGGACCAACTTACCCCAACAAAATGAATCAAGAAAACCAGACTTCACCAACAACCAGCCCCATCAGCCTGGGCACGGAAGAAACACGAACATTAATTCAAACGCACCAAGCCTTGGATAATCTCATCAAAGAGATTCGAGAGAATAATAATTTTACCAACTACACCGAAGAAGATATTGAACTGCCTTATTGTACTCAGGCGACAAAAAAACCATCAATAATCAAAGACAATTTGGAAAATACAATGGATATATTTCGGGCAAAACAAAGGGATTATTTTTCTACTATTCATAAAATGTGTAATATGCTCTTTCTAGCAACAACTTTTTCCCAACCAGAAGATTTATCAGAGGAAGAACAAGAACGTATGGTCAATGAATTCCATGGTGCTAAAAAATATATACAAAATTTTTTGGAATGTTGTTCTGTTGATATTTATAAAGTAGATATCCCCAATAGATTATCATCCAAATTCACAGATTGGCCATACAACAATAAAGGTAAATCTTCGGCAAATTATATACAAGAATCACGATATTGGATAAGGCTTATGCTTCATGGTAAAAAATACCCACCCAACACTTGTTTAGATGCTTTAAAAAGTCTACACGTGTTTATATATCGTTCAGATGAATCTTACATATATACTAGCTATAACATTGAAACTAAACGTTATAGGGTTGGTATTTTGTATAATAATGGTTGCCTGTTATATTTAGGAAATTTTACGAAGCCTTATATGTTGGCTTTATATAAATTTGTAACTAGTGTTTGATAAACAAAATACATTTTCTCCTTATATATATATATATACATACACTACACACCCAATTCTTTGCTTTATTTGTGTGTAGAAATTTATTAGTTGGATTGTTTTTGTAAAATAATAATAATAATAAGTGTAGAAATTATTTTGTTTTTTGAATAATATTGAATATTTTTCGGGGGTTTATATTTTGTATTGTTTTAACTCGATTACATTGAAAATATTTAAGTGCCACTAATAATGGCATTAAGACTGTAAATTTTAAACAATCGATCCAGGTATCTCGAGTTTCATACCTATTCATATATTTTTCCTTTGTATCCTGGGATATCTCCCCGAAAAAAAACAAATTTATTGAAAATGTAATCAGGTGAAATTACATTATTACTGTTTAATTCTATTTTTTCTACTTCTAAATGTATATCGTTCACAACCAATACCGAATATTCTGCTTGATAGAGCTTATTATCTAATCCAATCCACTTTTCGTAAACACAAAAATCATCGTTATCTAACCACTCATTAAACTTCTCTGTTTGAATATTTGATAAATAATACTTTCCTTCTTCTGTAAATTCTCTTATTTTTGTAAACTTTTTGTTCTTTTGATCAATCACCGATGTGTGTCCTCGTGGTAAGCTATATTGTCCCTCGCCAATACTCCCATAGGGAAAAGATGAAAGCAACACATTATGGCTCTCGTTAGTATTCATAAATGCAGTAGATTTTATTTTGTTATCATTACTATTTTCATTCTTTAAAAGAAAATTAATAGTTGCGTAAGATGGTGAAACGCACACCAAAGTTTTATATGGATTTGTAGATTCAATATACATAATACCGTAAGATGTTGTCTTTTTGTTTGACGATTTATTATTATTTTTATTATCATTAATATTATAAATCTTTTTCTTATATCTTTGTTGAACTTGTGTGTATACAGTATATAATAAATGTTTATAAAAGTGTATTTGACTTGTATATATTCCTTTTATTTAATGAAAGAAAAAATCATCCCTTTTTGTTATAGTTTTATATCTACCTTGGGTTTTAAACCCACATTTAATTCAATTTAAGGCATAAGAGCAGGACAAGCAAAGAAATATTTCTCGTTTTTTCTTTTTCGGGAGAGGGGTGTATTTCTTTGCTTGTCCTGCTCTTATGCCTTAAGTAATATAATATTTAGATGTTTTAGGCCATTAAGTGACATAATACCTAGAAAAACACAGAAGGTTTTTTCCCTAAATCGAAATTTTAATTTTTGGTGAATATTTATTTCTAGGTATCCCTCCATCACCATCACTACCTAACCTAACCTAACCTCCTCGTTTTTTTCTTTCTGTGTGCTTATTTACTGTTCGATTTTGATAAAACTTGGTCTGCTTGTTCCATATGGATAAACAAACATAATTACAGAGCGAATTTCAATTCAAGACATTAGTTTCTCACTGGTCACCAAACAACTTTAGTCGCTAGCTCCAATTTTCACATTTTTATTCATAAAATCCTTTATTTTCCCTGTAGGATGATAAAACTTACAGAGGATATGCCTTATTATAGTGCTAATAATGCCTCAAAATTTCATTAGCCTGTCTTGATTAGTGTATTTTTGGCAAATATTTTTACAATTAGCACCCTCTCACCCGGAGCCTACCCTTAAATTTTATGACAAAAAGAAAAAAATACACCGCCATATTATTTATACGCACAACTCAAGGAGTTATTTCTAGTGCTGGTATTAGTTGATACAATTGATCAATGAATTCTTTAAAAATTTGAAATTCTTTTTGGACGACATTTTCAGTTTCACGAACATTGTTTGATAACACGGAAGATTCGATGGCTTCGGCTAAAATCTTTGGAGTTGTTTTTATTAGGTGACAACACCCATAATTATGTACTAGTTGGGAAATTTGACAATTCAAATTTTTTTTACAAAAACCACACTTGGTATTGCAAAAATTTTTTTCATTATTTAATGGTTCTTTTTCGTTTAGGTTCAATTTATTTTTTCCTTTATATTTATTCTTATTTAAACCAATTTTATCAAATACCATATCTCGCCCAACCAACGTTAATTGTTGAAATCTACCAGTCGTAAAAATCCACAAAGCCGTAACAAAAGCACTATGGAAGAAATCTAACAAGACACAAAGAAAATTATAATTTAACATAGAAGTGACTTGTGTTTGATTATTATTATTATTATTATTATTATTATTATTATTATTATTATTATTATTATTATTATTATTATTATTATTATTATTATTATCATTATTATTATTGTTATTAGGAAAATATGAAAGAATGTTTTCATTACTATTATTAAAAGATAGGGGATGGGAAAATGTTCCACTTAATATTTTAGCATTATTATTTTGTGGAGAAAATATATGAGTAAATAAGTTACAACTAATAATTTTCATGCGTCCCTCTTTTATTGGTTCAATTATTATTCTATCGGGGTGTATAAAATAGGGTATGTATTTTACATTAACAATTACTGATATGATTTCATTTAATAATCTCATATACATATCCATGTGTTTTTGTTTGCGTTTATGCAGTTCTTCGGTTTTTTGTTCGCTATCTCTATTCAAAAATACACCCAAGGTTAAATATAATTGGTCGTCACAAATAATTTTTAAAAATTCCATACAGTATCCATCATATGATCGTACAATTAACGTTGGAAAACACACAATTTCAGAAAAGTGTTCTCTAAATTCTGGTATGAAATTTAATATTTCAGAAATAGATTTTCCATCTTCTTGTTGAATATATATTAGATGAGGAGTTGAATAAATAAAGGCCAATAATTTGCTGTTTTTTTTTTATTAGTAAACAGGGAATCTTTTACATTGCCAATAAAATATAAATTATTTATGGTTGTATGGTAAGGATACAATCATAATATATTACTCTTGCCATTTATTTTCATACATTGAAAATTATCATCATCAATTGGATTTATAAAATTGGGCAACCCGCACGTTAAAGATAAGATTTCTATGCGATATTGTTCGTCTTGAAATTTTGGAGAATTATTCATTTATCAATTTTTTATTTTTTGTAAGTATTTTAAATTTCTATAGATGCTGTAATAAAATTACCTAAATTCTCAGCAAGTTTGGTTTCACTGTGATCAATGGGTATTTCTTTGATAATATTTGATATGGCATCGTGGCTATGCAACAATTGGTGGTAAAAAATATTCAAGTCGTTTGAGATATTTAGAGGATATGTATTGCACAAAGCATATATACAATCTCCAGTCATATAACTAATGTTAACTATATCTTTACAGCTTGAATCACAGTGCCATTTTATAAAATTTGGATTTATTAAGCTCAAAAATATACTTGTCAGTAAAAACTCAACTTGGTTTTCAATGGCATGGTTAGTTTCAATTCAATTTCAAAAACTCGCTACATAAAGCCAAGTTAAGGTAATTAATTTCATTCAAAAAACAAACGGGCATAAATTTATCTTTCCTTAAAATGATTTTATTTTCGGAAAAGCGACTTTCTTTAGTCAAAAGTTCATGATATTATAATTTAAGTTGTTTATTTTTTTGGTTATATCCCATAATAAATTGTCTTGCTAGTAATTGTAATGTGTGTATTATTTTTCTGTGTCTTATATCTTGTAACAGGTTATAATTCTTTATATCATGAATAATTATATCCATATTCTCTTTTAATATTTTCATTACCCGTTTAGCATTACCGTGATTACCAAATATATATACATGCTTGATATTGTATTTACCCATAACGTGGGATAATTCCCCCAGACAAAAATTAGATTCGGTATTATAAATTTCCCCTAAAGCACCATCAAACGCCAAATGAGAATATTCATTATATATAACAAAATTTTTAGTTTCGTGTCGAATCCTAGTTTTCCAATCAAAAACTATATATGATATTTCAATAGGAATATTAATATAATATTTTCACCGTCCATCTTTTTTTATATTTTCATAAGAACCAGTATTTTCGGTTTTAAAATAATTAAAAGCTAATATCACTCGACAATCGGTGGACTCGGTTTCCATGATTAATTAATATCTAACAATTTTATTATGTTGTTTATCGAAGAAATTAAAACTGGTATGAATAAACAATCAATAGAATTTCTTTGTGTTATATATGTTTATTTGTAATAATATAAAATAAAATTACTATCAATATAGTTAAAAAATTCAAATAACAAAAATATTAAATGAAAGAAATTTTTTTTGTATGATATTTTCCCGTGGTAAAATTTTTTTTAATAATTCAAATTATAGATTTGGCGATAATATTTACGTGATGCATATATAAATGGAAGGGCGAAAAAGTTGACTCGAGTATTATAGCACTGTTTTTTATCATAAACGCACGTCTGTGATTTGCTACTGCCGTTATACTTTTTTGTGGAGTAATTTACAGAAAAAAAATTAAGCCAGCCAATCAACCATGAACACCCACAACCACAACGAGTTAAAGGATTTGGGACAAATCAATTTAAATGCCAAATTATGCATCTTAAAAGAAGACGAAGATAATCCTCATTATTTTTTAAAGTTACCATCATTAGATTCAAATGATTTAGGAGACGTTTGCAATATAGCAATGATTGATGTATCAGGTTCTATGTGCTCGTGTTGGAAAAATCTAATGGGTGGATGGAATAATCATATAGCTCCGAAACTTTTGGGAACTACTCACGTATACACCTTTGCGACCAATGTAAAAAAAGACCAGAACGTGAACTAAACAATAGTTATTTTGATAGGGGAATGACAAACCTTACAGACGCCCTCTCTACAATCAAAACTGAAATATGTGAATGTGAAGAAAAGAATATAGATGTTTTATTAGTTACAGATGGACACCATACCGTATCGTATGAAAATAATCCTGAATCTATTATCAAAGGCATGAAACTTCCCAAAGAAAAAATATGCAATGTTTTCATTCTTGGTATTGGTAGCAGTTTTCCAGTTCAATATAGCATAGACATACGTTCAAAATTACATAATGGTCACGAGAATATACCTTTTATTGTTTGGGCTAAAAACGACCATGAGATACAGGAAGTGATAAAGAATATCGGTGATAAACTTTCTCGGGGCAATCATTCCTCCGTGGTAAGTTTAAATATACCGGGATTTTTGTTGCCGGGATCTTCAGCGCAACATGATTTCCATGCGGGTAATTGGATATACATGCCCCACGAAATAGAAAATCTTGATCAATTTCAAATAAGATATAAAAATTGTATTGGGACTTTATGTTTAAAGTCCATAGAAGGCACGGTAGAAATTATGGAAGAAATATTTTGTCAATGGCATTCAACTCTTATTAAACTACACACACTAGATAAAACTACACCAAAAGGTGTAATAGATTTAGAAAAGAAAATATTTGAATTTCACATAAAACAAAAACCCAAAGAAGAACATAAATATTCTATAAAACAGAGGATAAAAAATAACCAAAAGAAGCACGAAGATAATATACCTTATGAAGATCGGTTTCATCAGCAAATACGTAAATTGGAAAATATTCTAATGCATGCAAAATATGAAAATGAAATACAATTAGCCAAAGATATACTGATTACATCTGTTGTTAGAAATAAATATCAATAAAAATCTTTTCGACTTAAGGGACATACCGACGTGGATTATCATTCAGATGTTAAAGTATTTCTTCAAGTTCTCCCTCAAAATATGGAACAAAAAAAGAATATTAGCGTATCACCGGACGAGTGCTGCCGCATTACAATGGGTTCTACAGTAACTGATATTCAGGATGGAGATTTAAGAGAAATGATTGAAACATTTGATAAATTTGATTTTTTAAAATCATTTACTATTTCTGGAATTCCGGTATTTGCACCAACGAGAGATTCTGTATGTTTTAAACCCCTGGTCATACTCTGTTAAAAATATAGTAACATCACCCTATAGTATAATGAGTCAAATAGCATTAGAATCTTATGGTTCCGCACACATGCAGGAAGGGGTCATAAGAAGGTGAAAATTAAATATGACGACCGACGAACAGAATTTAATGCCATTATTCCAATATTTTCTTCTGAACACGCCAAAATTATGCAACCAATCGTTAATACTAAAATATATGCAATGTGCTCATCATTTGCGATTACAAAAAATCCGTATATTATTGATTATGGCGGTAGCTTGGATAAGAAGTTTATTCGAAATTCAAACCTTTCCTAATCAGAGCACATAAAAAATCGTATGGAAGACGTTGAGGCTACAGCAGAGTTGTATATGAATAACAGGAGATTTATCGTTTATTGTAATGCGTTATGCAATAATACCACACAAGCATTAATGACCGAAAGCACAGAAATAATTCCTTCATATAACAAAACCATAAAATGCGAATCTCTTATTAAACCAGTATTTTTCCTTTTTATGGAAGCAAAAAAATCTATAATTTCAAATAACGATATAATTGGTATAATGAAATTAATACTCATTGAATATATTGGACGTTGTATTACAAATGCAGATAGATCGTCAAATAAATATTACTGTAATTTCTATATAGAATCATTGGATGAGTTGATTACAGATTTGATTAAAAAGAAAACATCAAATCTTTATAACAAATATAATTTTCAGAATATACTAGAAAAGTTTTATACTTTAGAAGAAGTTTCTAAGGCTGCTAAAAAAATTAGGAACCAAAGCGGTGATTTATTGTACAACTTTGTACCAAAAGTATACATTGACAAAATTGAACATTTAAGAAATGTAGCATTTGCTGGTGATATCTCTTGGCAAACACTGAAATTTTTTTCGCGTTACATAGGACTAAATGAACTTGAAGTTGATGATTTATTCAGCGAAGAGAATATTTTTATTTATACATGCCACGCCCTAAGACACACATAATCCCGTATTCGTATGCAAAATCCAATAGAGGATTTTGATCGGAGCTATACGTTTGTTTATGAAAATATTAAAAATGAACTATATATATAAAATTATTAGCGATCAGTTTCAATTAAATTTTACAAAAACTATGGAGGAAGCGTGGATCAAGGCATATCTAAACGCACACACCGAAATAGTAGAACCAATGACGCGCCAACAAATTATATCCGAGGCACAAAAAAAGGGTATTGATGTTACGAATGATTCGTTTGTGACCGTTTATAATCATTTTCAAGAATCAGGATTACTTTCAAATGCTTGTCAAACTCGGGCTTGTCCCTATTATTTGGTCACACGCAAAAATTACAATAATCATGCTAGTGTAGAAAGGAAAATGAGTAAAAATTTCCTTCACGGCTTACATAAAATATGTTATACACATCTAAATGACACCGAGGATGAAATTATGGCAAAATTTAATTCACCAGAAATAACTATGGATAATATGAATGCTGTGCGATATTTACAGAAAAAAATAACAATGTTTATCGCTGGAAAGTTTGAATTAACTTACTTTAGTTTGTTTATCAGGGGCTTGAATATATAAAACCACACCCCGCAACACCCTATAAAGCTAAATGTAATAATAACCCCACCCAAAATCTTGAATTTATTTTGATGACAATAATTACACATTAATCCATACATAAAAATGCAAACAATAAGCGCAAATAAAGCCGTTAATTTTAATATATACAATTCATAATTTTTTTCTACAATTTTTTGCCTTAAATCTAAACTTGTAACATCATAAGTAAGCTTTTCAATTTCTTCCTTAATGTTATTTGTGCTATTCTCTAAAATAGATTCTGGTGATATTGTATTTATTTTGTTTTTACTTTTGTCGTTTTGAAAGATTGTGAACATTGTATCCGTTATTGATAAATCGTTATAATCTTGAATGTTGATGTATTGCCCCAAACTGTTTACTTTTAATAAAGAAATATATTAAAAAAGAAGCGCCATTTCTTCATTCGGATCTATACCCGTCCTTCCAATGTCATTAATATTTTCAGGAAATGTGGTATGAAAGTTGATGATACATATATTATAGATAAATTCTGGTGTTATGAGGGGAGATATTATATTCCTTGAATATTTTTCTTCGTCTTGTTGTTGATTGGTAATAGAAATATAAGAAAGTGGTGATAAAAATGATCCCTTTTTCTTTTCATTGTTTGATGCTAATTGTTTTAAAATTGAATCTACATTTTCCTGGCGGTAAAGTTCTAAGTGATTACGAGATAATTCGCGATTATACCCACCCACATTATATTGTACGAGAAGAATTTCTGCAATGATTGTTAATACACCCAAAGACAAAAATGTATTAGCTGCTGAGCTTAAATTTGTTAAGGATTTGATAGCTAATTGAATCCATACTTCTGACATTATTGTTCATAAAATAACAGCAGTTAAACGCATACCACATTCAATTAATCCTTTCATTCTAACTCCAATTGTGTTTATGTTTTTTGTAGTAATCATAACATAATTCTTGGTATAATATTTTAAAAGAAACGCCAATATAACGGGGGACGCAAGAATGCTTTCTTCAATCAAAATAGTCTCGCCCATTGAGCGTATTATTTCTAATGCAGCATTCCCAACATCTTCCCCCACCTTTGATGATATAATACCTTTATAATGGCCTACCATTAAACCACCCACATCTTTTTCGTTTTGGGGCTTTATGATAGTTACATTTTCGAGTCTTTTGATTATTTTATCTGCTTTGTTGGTAAAAAATCCCAGTTCAATCTTTTTTTGTTTGATATTTTTTTCAGTGTAACCGGGGTTTAGGGAAAATTCGTTATCGTTATCATCTGTTGTGGCAGATTTAATAATATATATAATAGGTATTGTAGATAACTGAACTATATCTGAATCAGACAATTGATTCATAACTGCATCCCCAAATACGTATCCTAAAACTTTCATATGCGCCGATTTTTCACAGGTATCTGTTTCAGCATTATAATCTTTACGAAATCTTTGACAATATTCTTGGTTATATTTTATATTTTGGTATTGCACATCCCACGACAAAGGTGGAGCATCCACCAATCCAGACATATCACACACCTTGGCTGGATCATTGACACGATGCTTTAAATACCTTACTTTGGTTAAAAAAGATGAAGAGGGGGATGATAAATTAGAAGATAACAGATCCTTCTCTTTTTTATCTGTATTATCATCATTTATTATCCACCTTGATGATGGTAATATAGCAAATCTTTTTAGATTTGTCAATTGCATACCACAATAACACTTTCAATACCACTACCATCGGGGTAATGTTTCTCTATGGAAAATATTTCAAAAAATATTTCTGGTCTTTTATTAATAGCATCTAAAGAAGAATTCTTGATTGTTTTAGTCAATTTAAAGTTTTCTGCGAGAAAATCATTAAACTCCTCGTAAATTTTATAGCAGGCTTCACCACACGTTGGTATATTGTCATTAATAATATACGATTCGAGACATGGTTTTTTATAATTGTGTTTATAACACTTGAGCATATTACAGCCCAATGTAGTAAATTCTGCTACAAAATCAAAGGGATGTTTTTTTCTAAATTCATCTGGAAAATTTAATGGTATTGGAGTAATATCTCCCCAAGGAACATTTCGAATAATTATATTTTTAAAATATTTGGCACCTTTACGAGACCTTAATTTTTCAAACATTTCACGCAAAGGAATTCTATCGGTGATTAACCCTGGATAGGTACGCTCCTCGGACACCCCTTTAAGGGTATACTCGGACGCGAACGACCCCGACGCCAAAAAAAATTCTTGAAAAATCAGTTTTTGCAGTAACCTCCTTTTTTTCTTTTGCCAAAAAAAACTTTTAATGAATGCTTAAAACAACTGTAAAGATAAATACTACTCATCTGCAGAAAAACTATTTATTATAAATATTTTAAAAAATTAAGTAGAAAAAAAAGACCTGACATAAAAATTCATAAAAAAAAGTTTATACATATATACACAAATCCTTTTAGGAATTGATTCTTGAATGTTTAGGACACATCTTGATGTATTTTGGATGAAGTCAGACCCATGGAGGTGAAGATCTGAAATGAGAAAAAAAGGGTAACTTTTTTTGGCCAAAAAAATTTGTCCAAATTTCATGAATTTTTTTGGGTACCCAAATGAAATAGGAAGTGGCTAATTTTTTTAGGGAATAAATATATGTTATCCTAAAATAGAAATATGTAAAAAAATCTTCATTATTTTGTAAATTACATTTATATCAGGGGCCATATCTAAAGGTAATTTTTTGAGTACTTAGAAATTTCGTAAAAAAATACATATATTTAATATATAATATGATATTTATGCAGGTAAAAATATACCAAAATATCACAAATTCTATAGGGAATAAGAATATATATAGATAGGGCAGCTTACGCTTCGGATATGTCCACAAAATGGCCGCCAACCACACTGACTCAGACTCCCTAATCTGCCACTTGAAATGTAGGAAGGGTATGTCAATTTCAAGGTGTTATTTACTAATCTAATTATTATTGGATATGCATAAAATTTGTATGGTGGGTTGCTTGATAATTGTCGATTATTTTACGACTATAAAATTAAAATTTTGACCCAAAAAAATTTTTTTGAAGGGAAATAAAATCGAAAAAAAAAATGTAAAACAATATAATATTTTAGCTAAAAAAATTTGATGATATTCAATCAAAAAAAAAGTAAACAAAATTTTCCGACGAATAAACATCTAGAGGAATCTTTACTCTGTGATAGTTCCTTAGTACGTACTAATTTTGAAAGAATTGGGAAAAAACGAAAAAATGGCAATCACCGGAAAATCGAACACTTACCTATATATACGCCATATCTGGCTAAAAAAAAGATAGGCATGGGTAGCCAGATCATCTAGAAACACTTTCCAACACTATAAAAATATAAGTTTTGCGACACTACGTGCCAATTCCTTACGGTAACATGACTAAGCGAAAAAATGCAAAACAAATAAAAAGGGGCACTCGCGGAAAAATGGCTAACATTCTAATATACGGCATTTCAGAAAAAAAAAAATTCAGCCACGTGCTATACAAACCATCAAGGCACATTTTCCGACAAATAAACATCTAAATGAATCATTACTCTGTGATAGTTCCTTAGTACGTAGTAATTTTGAAAGAAATGGGAAAAAACGAAAAAATGGCAATCACAGGAAAATCGAACACATACCTATATATACGCCATATCTGGCTAAAAAAAAAAGATAGGCATGGGTAGCCAGATCATCTAGAAACACTTTCCAACACTATAAAATTATAAGTTTTGCGACACTACTTGCCAATTCCTTACGGTAACATGACTAAGCAAAAAAATGCAAAACAAATAAAAAGTGGCACTCGCGGAAAAATGGCCATTCTAATATACGGCATTTCAGAAAAAAAAATTTCAGCCACGTGCTAGGCAAACCATCAAGGCACATTTTCCGACAAATAAACATATAAATGAATCATTACTCTGTGACAGTTCCTTCGTACGTAGTAATTTTGAAAGAAATGGGAAAAAACGAAAAAATGGCAATCACAGGAAAATCGAACACATACTTATATATACGCCATATCTGGCTAAAAAAAAGATAGGCATGGGAAGCCAGATCATCTAGAAACACTTTCCAACACTATAAAAATATAAGTTTTGCGACACTACTTGCCAATTCCTTACGGTAACATGACTAAGCAAAAAAATGCAAAACAAATAAAAAGGGGCACTCGCGGAAAAATGCCCAACATTCTAATATACGGCATCTCAGATAAAAAAAAAGACATGCACGTGTTAGCCCAACCATCAAGGCACACTTTCTAACACATAAACATGAAAAAAAAATCAATAATATACGGCAATTCCTTACTACGTAGTAAATTTTTACAAATATTGAAAAAAAACAGAAATTGGCAACCGCAGTTAAATACCCAATATACCAATAACTACGTCGTATCTGACAAAAACAAAATCACGCATGGGTATCCAGATCATCTAGACACACTTTCCAACACTAAAAAAGCAAAAGTTTTACGACACTATTTCGCAATATCTTACGGAAAAATGACTTGGCAAAAAAATGAAAAAAACTGAAAAAGGGGTACTCGCGGTAAAATGCCCGACATTCTAATATACGGCATCTCAGATAAAAAAAAATACATGCACGTGTTAGCCCAACCATCAAGGCACACTTTCTAACACATAAACATAAAAAAAAAATGAATAATATACGGCAATTCCTTACTACGTAGTAATTTTTACAAATATTGAAAAAAAAACAGAAATTGGTAACCGCAGTTAAATACCCAATATACCAATAACTACGTCGTATCTGACAAAAACAAAGTCATGCATGGGTAGCCAGATCATCTAGACACACTTTTCAACACTAAACAAGCAAAAGTTTTACGACACTATTTGGCAATATCTTACGGAAAAATGACTTGGCAAAAAAATGAAAAAAAGTGAAAAAGGGGCAATCGCGGTAAAATGGTCCTCGTGGTGATGAACGACATTTTAACTAAAAAAAAAATCATGCACATGGTAGCCAAACAATCCACCAAGACTTTCCACAACTGATAACCTATACAAGTTGCACCATTCTACGACAATTTCATAATACGTAATAACTTTGATAATTATGCAAACTACCTTAGAAGGGTAAACTCGGTCGCGAACGACCCCGACTCGTCTCAGAAATCGGGGAAGGAGTACAGCTACAGCAATGCACATCTGGACACTACTAGAGCGTGTAGGGGAGACACCTCCTGCAGGTCGATCACCCACAAATTCAGTCACGGGGGTGAGTCACGTGAGAAAAACCTGTTTTTTTTTTACGCTCTGGGTCGCGAACGACCCACCGTACCTATTCAGGGTTAATAAACCTTGTATGATATCATTGTGTGTGGGTAATGGATATTCAAATGATGGGGGGGGGTGTTGGTGAATTATGGAAAATTTTTTAATTACATTTATTATTTCTTATAGACAAACAAAGGTTACGAAAGAATAAATATAAATAACTATTTTTCCTAATTTTCTTGTCCTTTTTGAAAATTATATAAAAATAAAACACGAAGAAAATATTTCAAATTGTTGAAAGTTATTTATTAATATTATTATTATTATTATTATTATTATTATTATTATTATTATTATTATTATTATTATTTAAAAATCTTATTTTTACATATTCATATATATTAAAATGTAGCATTTTATATTCAAGATGAAAAAATTAATACTAATACAAATATAGATATATAAAAAATATGAACTTTATGGAAAATTTAAAAAAAATTACAAATAGAATTACCAACCCAAGTTCTTTTCAGGTACCAGTAGAAATGCACAACAATAATATTGATTTTAATAATTACATTCCATTTTCTCCCGGACCACCACTACCACGGCCAACAATTCCTAATAGTCCCTATCCACATGATACAAATCCAAATTACCCACAACAACAATTACATTTAGTCCCCTATCAGCCACCGGGTACCGATATAGTCCCATATACTGGAAACAATAATAATAATAATAATAATAATAATGATTTGAATTCTAATTTATTTTCACCACCACAGCCAGCAATTCTTAATAATCCCTATCCACATGATACAAATCCAAATTACCCACACCCCACCCACAACAACAACAACAATTACATTTAGTCCCTTATCAGCCACCGGGTACCGACATAGTCCCATATACTGGAAATAATAACAATAATAATAGTTTTCAGCGGTCTCTGTTACCAATATCATCATCATCATCACCACCACCACCACCAGCAAATTTTCTACCTCCTGTGACAAATAATAATAATAATAATCAAATAGTATTACCTAATTCGTCCCAACAACCCAGGGAGAAAACGAAAAACAAAAAATATTGTAAGGAATGTAATATTCGTAAGCGCAGAAATTTTAATACATCCAGTAAGCCATCAAGGGAGATGAAAAGAAGGGGCAGTATCAGCAAAAATAAAAAAAATAGAAAGAAAAGTACAAGTAGTAATGATAAAAACGAAAAAAATAGAATAAGAAGAAAAAGTACCGGTGATCAGGGGGGCACAAGAACCAGAAAAGCAAGTACGAGTAAAAATAAACAAAAAACACCAAGACAAAGAAGGTCGTTAGTTTCTTCGCCCAATAACCTCAAGCCCGGTTGCCCTAAAGGTTCAACAAATAAAATAAAAATGAATCCTATAACCTTAACTAATCCAAATAATGATAATGAACAAATTGGAAAAGTTGAATGTGAAATTAGAGGCAATAGACAACAGAAAAATAAAGTTTTATCTTCTTACAAAAATGTTAAATTAGAGAGACCACTAATGGACGGCCAACTTAGCGGAGACTGTTCAAAAACACTATTACAAAGTACATTTAAATCTTAATTCAAAAGTATGTTTCTGAATTCGATTGGCGTGTAAATAACAAAACTTTAAAAAACAAGGATAAGAAAATGACAGAATTATTTGGTGATATTTATTTTTATATGCAGATAATAAAATGTTGTCTCCTATAATACAGCGAATAAGTTTTTTTTCCTCGTTTGATACTTGTTTTGTATAACATTTTTTATTGTTTTCATAAATTATATCATTAACATTACTATTATCCCCATAATCATATATATATTTATCATTAAAATTTTTTATAAATTCAATTTTAAATTTAATAGGCATATTTTTGTAAAATGATTGGTGTTTCGAGAGTTCTGGGAAAATATTCCAATGATTCATTGGATTTAATGTTATAATATGAAAGGGTAAAATACTCGGGGGGTATACTTTCATATCAATAGATACATAATTTATGGGAATTTTTAGGAGGAATCTAGCCTTAAATTTTGTTAGTTTATTATCATTACCCAATTTCTTATAAGATAAACAAGGACCCGTCATTTCCATATTAAATGTATTTAATGAGAAAACTTAAATTCTTAAATATAATAATAAAATAGATATTAATATATAATTATTAAAAAAAAATTTATTATTATAACCTTTATGATTATTCCGGGTTCATTATAATGCCCATATCAACCACCATTCCATCTTTTGTTAAAATGCCACATAAAAAGGGCCTATTTATCTCGGTTATAATTTTATTGTTAATACTATCATAACAATATAAAGCAGAGACAGAGGAACTTGAAACTCCACGGACATTTACTGTTATTTCATAGCTCGTAGTTAACAGAATATTTTGACATTTAAAATCTTTTTTTTTTAAGATGTTTGAAATGTCTCGGTCATCATCAAATAAACGTGATAGGTTCCACGTTGCTCCTGGACCAGCAAACGAAAATGCTTTATCTAAATTCATAGAGTTATATTTTACTTTGAATGTTGGTAGAATTAATTTAGTAGAAATGTTTTCGTTAAAAGTATGATGTAATGTTCCCCAATCGATTTTTTCGTCTAATTCTATTAATTCATCAAATGAAGCAATCTTATTCGGAATAACAACCACTAAATAGTCACCACCATCAAGATGCATTTGATATATATCAGCCCCATCGTCACGCAACATGAGACTTGTAGGCAGTTCTGAATAATCCCCGCCAATTACGCTTACTATAATTTGTTTATTTGGGTTTATGAAAAACTCTCCGCTTCCATTTTTTTCAAAGTGTTCTTCCCAAATATCATCCAATTTTGTAACACCCGAAATATAAAGTTTTACGTCATTTCCTATTGTTGGATCCATAACATTATTCATGTGGGTTTTATCCAAAAAATTTTTATTAATGCGGCGTATGGCTTTTGATGATTCTGATAGGCTTGTTGTCATATAATTATCTGATAATGGTATGCCCAATTTTTCCCCTCTTGCATATATTCCCACAGCAACTTTAACTTTAGAGTCTGCTGGCGGTCGCTGGTTAATAGCATTTAATAACTTTGGACTATTAATATATTGGGCAGTAACACCACTAGCACCATTTACTAAAGGCGCTAGAGTTTTAATTATACCATGAACACCGATACCAACATTTCCGTTATTGGATTCTCTTTCTATTTTAGTAATGACAGAAAACAAAGCAGAACACAAGTTATTGTGGTTTTTATATAGTCCCATTTTTTGGTGATAAATTGAACAATCTCATTTTCTATTTTTTTTATTATTTGTTTTGTCGGTTGGCTAACTTGTTTACTTATACGTTGAACTAAAGTAATATTTCAAGTGTGTGCATATTTTATATAAATCAAGAAGTACTTAATTTTTAAATTATATTTAAATATTCACTATAGACAATAGATAAAATTATTATTATTATTATATCAAATATTATTTCCCAATATTAAAAAAGAAAGGAAAAATGAACAATGATAATATTGGTGAAAATGAAACTTATATTACGCCATGTTTTGGGGGGGATATTCAATTTTTAAATAATTCATCAAATTATCTAAATGCGTTTAATGTGAAACAAATTTGCGAAAATTATAACAAACCATATGCAATGAATAATTTTAATCCAAGAACTGGGCGTATTCGTATTGGAATGCCAATCACTAGGCCGAGAAAAATATTAAGAGAGGGTAGTTTAAAAAATTACAAATCAATAATTTTAAAGTTCTGTCGCTACAAATTACATCATTATGGAAAAGAATCTCCGATATCACCAAAAATGATTGAAATATATGTTGACGATCATTTAAATAATGGAATAAAACAGTACCAAACTATAGCAACTGAAATTCGCGTTTTTAATAAAAATATTATCGTCCCAACAACGGGCCTGGAAATGGCAAAACCAAAACCCAATTTTTTATGGGGAAAAAATAAGTATACAGCATGCAACAGTACCATTTCCAATAAACCCCAATTTACGCATGGAGAAATTGCTTTATGTATGTTAAGATTATATAAAACTTGTCCCAATAGAGATCACGTACATAAAGCTTTTTTAAAATATTATTCTGGATTAAGATCAGCAGAAGCAGATTCTTTAACATTTAGAGATATAGCACAAGGATATTCAAAAGATATGATTATCATACCAGTTAGAAAAGGAAAAGGACGTCAAATGAGGGATGTTGTTTTATTCCAAGGTGCTCTAATTTTATATTACAAAAAACATTTAATCCCATATTTGGCGTTAAAGATTAAAAAGTTGCTAATAGATAATCCAAATAAAGAATCTAAAGATTTTCTAGACACAAAAATATTTGCCGGTTCAAATTATCCAGCATGTAGAAAGGCATTTTGTAAATGTTTGCAGTGGGCGGTCGATAAATTATTTGTCGAACGAGACCAAGATAACTTTGACGAAGGTGATAACAATATTAATAATGACGAAGAAGAAGAAGAAGAAGAAGAAGAAGAAAATAACATAAAAGGGGCAGGGTTACATTCTTTAAGAGTAGATTGGTCAACGCGAACATTAACTGTATTATGTTCGATAAACAAAAATCCGTATATCGCTGCAAATATGACTGCACGCTTATTGGGACATAGATCCATTAAGTTACTTAATAAACATTATTTAAATCAAGGAAATAGCCTGAATCCCGAAAAAAACCACATTCAATTAATTTTAGAAAAATTTAAAAATTACGTTACAGAAGGCACCGAAAAGATGGTGACTGACGAAAATTATTCTCTGTCTGACAAACCCACCAAAACATTATTCGGTGGTATCAAGTATGGAAATATTGTTAAAGAAATACAGAAAAATAGAAAAAGGAAAAGAATTGGAAATTTAGTAGCGCTAAGTAAAGTAAAAGACGAGTGTTTTATTCTTCGTGAAACAGAGAAAGAAAATTATTGTTATGATGATAACATAAATATAATAGATGATAATGGTGATGATGATGATGATGATAATAATAATAAAAATATTAATAATGATGATATAAAATTTACGAACGAAGAAGACTATTATACCATTAACAATTACGCCAACGATGAGTTATTATTTTCTGGTGAAGATACAGAAAATCTAATTTATATTTAGCTTAAACTATTTTCGTAAATATTTCCCTGTTTGATACTAATGATAATAATATAAATATAATATAACATTACGATTTACCGCTATAATTTGATGTTTTGGGTGTGGTATTAATAGTAATAGTAGTAGTAGTAGTAGTAAGTTTGAAATGCATGCTAATCCTAATCCTAATGATATAGTATGGCCCCTAAGCTTTAATGGCCAACGGAATGTAGATATTTCTAGTGATAGTGGATTTTTTTTTCACGTGTTATATCGAGACGACGATCATTTGAAAATAAGATTATTATATCGTGCATTTTGGCTTTTTCCTATGTTTTAAATATTAAATTTGGGCTCCACAACTTGGAAAGAATTTATTGATAAAGATAAGATTATTGATATAGATTTAAAAGATAATTCTTGGCCTTTCCCCTATGTATTATTATTTGCCATTGATGCTAATATTCGATGGGGCGTTTATTCTAAACAGAGAAAATAATATTAGAATTAATGGCAATATCAGCAATATTCCAAAACTAGTGCCTTACGATTTTGTAGAAAAATTTTATAAACTAAAAGAAGAATCTGATAATGTAATTGTTTATACTGGATATTTTTGTACAAGAACGTGGGATGTTGTATGTAAAAAGTGTATATATTATACAATTAAACCAAGCTGGGTTAGTAGTAGTGGGAGACACGAATTCACAGAATATTTTCACATGAGACGCATTGAAGATTTACCAATATTCAAGTGTTTTGGCAAAGATTTCCATATATGTTTTGGCACAGAAAAAAATTTCCATATACTTGTGTATATACTTAATTATTATCGTCATTATTATTGTAAATACTGTTTATGTCCTTGTTTTCAATTTATCACAGTATCACCTCATTTTCTCTTGGGTGAATTAAAGAAATTTTATATTTATCATAATAGTTTCACATATGTAGAACTTTGTTTTGGAAGATTATATTCAATCTTCTTGGAAGTTTGGCAAAAAGTACAGGCGCCGATGGTTGATGCTATAGTAACCAACAATTTAACTCATGAAATATTTACAAACAATCTTGTTCCAAATACATAAATTTTTTTTTCTTTTTTTTTGTATATATGTGATGAAGAAAGACTTTATTTTCCATTGTTGTTATTGGTGAACTTAGTATTTAGAATAAATAGATAATAGAAGAATAAAGAATCTCATATTTTTAATTTTAAAGTTCCTTTATCCAATATTGACATTAAAGTTATTGTTACTCTGCTCTTGCTATAAAAAAAATTTCCTTCTGTTTTTTTTTATTTTGTTTTGTAGTTTTTTTTTTCCTAAAAAGGAGTGAATAAAGCTCTCAGAAATCAATATTCAGTTTTACCTAAATTTTCTTGTATGTTGGGCCGTAGTTAAATAAGAGGTTTGATGGATTCAGGTAGCCAAGCTAATTTCATTTCTGTGCGTGCTTTAGAAGGTCGGCGTTTCAAAGTTGTTAGAGATAATATTGACGTATATATCTATGGGATTAATGGACCAAATCTCTATCATACAAAGATGGTTCAAATTTATGTGAAGATTGTGAAAACAGTGCATGATATAAAAGCTATTTGTCTCCCAGGAATTAATTTTGATTTGGAATTACCCGGCCTTGGTAAAGTTGTTAAAATTTTTAGAGATTATGGGTATAAACTTTTAGATGAGTTTTTTTATGAGGCTAGAGAAGACATATCAAACATTTAGTTTATCCTGGGTGCAAATTCAGCGCATTGTCTCTTGGAAAAGGTGGTTAGTTATGGTCATCGTGGTCAGTGTGTGTACTATGAAACAAAATTTGGCATTATGTTAATAGGAAACATTGAGAAATTAATTGCAAATTTAAAATTTCTCCCTAACCTGCATGATGATACTCATTTACTTTTATGCTCGGACACTGTGTTTAAGGGAACTTCTCGTGAAACCATAAGACGGCGTGTTACTTCTGTAATGCCTCTCTCGAGCCATGTAACTAATGACGGTGAAGAAAAGGAAGATATTGAAGGGGACAGTAGTACAAACCGAAGAAAAAAGAGGAGGGCTGCTGTCCTTGGTGAGACAAGAACGAGAGATATGTTGAGAAATTAGTATTCAGAATATATTTGGGTGTTGGTAATTTTTATTTTTCCTCCTTAGAATTACTTAATTTTGTAACATTACCGTTACCATTCGAATTTTAGAGCATCGAAGAATTATTTTATATATGATGATAACATAAATATAATAGATGATGATGATGATGATAGAAATATTAATAATGATGATATAAAATTTATGAGCGAAGAAGACTATTATACCATTAACAATTACGCCAACGATGAGTTATTATTTTCTGGTGAAGATACGGAAAATATAATTTATATTTAGCTTAACCCTGGATAGGTACGGTGGGTCGTTTGCGACCCCGAGCGTCAAAAAAAAACAGGTTTTTCTCACGTGACTCACCCCTGTGACTGAATTTGTGGGTGATCGACCTGCAGGAGGTGTCTCCCCTACACGCTCTAGTAGTGTCCAGATGTGCATTGCTGTAGCTGTACTCCTTCCCCGATTTCTGAGACGCGTCGGGGTCGTTCGCGTCCGAGTTTACCCTTCTGAGGTAGTTTGCATAATTATCAAAGTTATTACGTATTATGAAATTGTCGTAGAATGGTGCAACTTGTATAGGTTATCAGTTGTGGAAAGTCTTGGTGGATTGTTTGGCTACCATGTGCATGTTTTTTTTTTTTAGTTAAAATGTCGTTCATCACCACGAGGACCATTTTACCGCGAGTGCCCCTTTTTCATTTTTTTAAATTTTTTTGCCAAGTCATTTTTCCGTAAGATATTGCCAAATAGTGTCGTAAAACTTTTGCTTGTTTAGTGTTGGAAAGTGTGTCTAGATGATCTGGCTACCCATGCATGACTTTGTTTTTGTCAGATACGACATAGTTATTGGTATATTGGGTATTTAACTGCGGTTACCAATTTCTGTTTTTTTTCAATATTTGTAAAAATTACTACGTAGTAAGGAATTGCCGTATATTATTCATTTTTTTTTCATGTTTATGTGTTAGAAAGTGTGCCTTGATGGTTGGGCTAACACGTGCATGTCTTTTTTTTTATCTGAGATGTCGTATATTAGAATGTCGGGCATTTTACCGCGAGTGTCCCTTTTTAATTTTTTTTAATTTTTTTTCCAAGTCATTTTTCCGTAAGATATTGCGAAATAGTGTCGTAAAACTTTTGCTTTTTTAATGTTGGAAAGTGTGTCTAGATGATCTGGCTACCCATGCGTGATTTTGTTTTTGTCAGATACGACGTAGTTATTGGTATATTGGGTATTTAACTGCGGTTGCCAATTTCTGTTTTTTTTTCAATATTTGTAAAAATTTACTACGTAGTAAGG
This sequence comes from Palaemon carinicauda, assembly GCF_036898095.1. Lineage (NCBI taxonomy): Eukaryota > Metazoa > Arthropoda > Malacostraca > Decapoda > Palaemonidae > Palaemon > Palaemon carinicauda. The sequence goes on from NC_090734.1 coordinate 102,496,335, forward strand.
AATTGCCGTATATTATTGATTTTTTTTTCATGTTTATGTGTTAGAAAGTGTGCCTTGATGGTTGGGCTAACACGTGCATGTCTTTTTTTTTTATCTGAGATGCCGTATATTAGAATGTTGGGCATTTTTCCGCGAGTGCCCCTTTTTATTTGTTTTGCATTTTTTTGCTTAGTCATGTTACCGTAAGGAATTGGCAAGTAGTGTCGCAAAACTTATATTTTTATAGTGTTGGAAAGTGTTTCTAGATGATCTGGCTACCCATGCCTATTTTTTTTTTAGCCAGATATGGCGTATATATAAGTATGTGTTCGATTTTCCTGTGATTGCCATTTTTTCGGTTTTTCCCATTTCTTTCAAAATTACTACGTACTAAGGAACTATCACAGAGTAATATTTCATTTATATGTTTATTTGTCGGAAAATATGCCTTGATGGTTTGCCTAGCACGTGGCTGAAATTTTTTTTTTCTGAAATGCCGTATATTAGAATGGCCATTTTTCCACGAGTGCCCCTTTTTATTTGTTTTGCATTTTTTTGCTTAGTCATGTTACCGTAAGGAATTGGCAAGTAGTGTCGCAAAACTTATATTTTTATAGTGTTGGAAAGTGTTTCTAGATGATCTGGCTACCCATGCCTATCTTTTTTTTAGCTAGATATGGCGTATATATAGGTATGTGTTCGATTTTCCGGTGATTGCCATTTTTTCGTTTTTTCCCAATTCTTTCAAAATTACTACGTACTAAGGAACTATCACAGAGTAATGATTCCTCTAGATGTTTATTTGTCGGAAAATTTTGTTTACTTTTTTTTTGATTGAATATCATCAAATTTTTTTAGCTAAAATATTGTTTTACATTTTTTTTTTCGATTTTATTTCCCTTCAAAAAAATTTTTTTGGGTCAGAATTTTAATTTTATAGTCGTAAAATAATCGACAATTATCCAGCAACCCACCATACAATTTTTATGCATATCCAATAATAATTAGATTAGTAAATAACACCTTGAAATTGACATACCCTTCCTACATTTCAAGTGGCAGATTAGGGAGTCTGAATCAGTGTGGTTGGCGGCCATTTTGTGGACATATCCGAAGCGTAAGCTGCCCTATCTATATATATTCTTGTTCCCTATAGAATTTGTGATATTTTTTTATATTTTTACCTGCATAAATATCATATTATATATTAAATATATGTATTTTTTTACGAAATTTCTAAGTACTCAAAAAATTACCTTTAGATATGGCCCCTGATATAAATGTAATTTACAAAATAATGAAGATTTTTTTACATATTTCTATTTTAGGATAACATATGTTTATTCCCTAAAAAAATTAGCCACTTCCTATTTCATTTGGGTACCCAAAAAAATTCATGAAATTTGGACAATTTTTTTTTGGCCAAAAAAAGTTACCCTTTTTTTCTCATTTCAGATCTTCACCTCCATGGGTCTGACTTCATCCAAAATACATCAAGATGTGTCCTAAACATTCAAGAATCAATTCCTAAAAGGATTTGTGTATATATGTATAAACTTTTTTTTATGAATTTTTATGTCAGGTCTTTTTTTTTTTCTACTTAATTTTTTAAAATATTTATAATAAATAGTTTTTCTGCAGATGAGTAGTATTTATCTTTACAGTTGTTTCAAGCATTCATTGAAGTTTTTTTTGGCAAAAGAAAAAAGGAGGTTACTGCAAAAACTGATTTTTCAAGAATTTTTTTTGGCGTCGGGGTCGTTCGCGTCCGAGTATACCCTTAAAGGGGTGTCCGAGGACCGTACCTATCCAGGGTTAAGCTATTTTCAAAAATATTTCCCTGTTTGATACTAATGATAATAATATAAATATAATATAACATTACGATTCACCGCTATAATTTGATGTTTTGGGTGTGGTAGTAGTAGTAGTAGTAATTTTGAAATGAATACTAATCCTAATCCTAATGCTATAGTATGGCCCTTAAGTTTGCCCATAAGTTTTAATGGCCAACGGAATGTAGATATTTCTAGTGATTGTGGATTTTTTTTTCACGTGTTATATCGAGACAACAATTATTTGAAAATAAGATTATTAAATCGTGCATTTTGGCTTTTTCATATGTTCAAAAAATTAGCTTTAGGCTCCACAACTTGGAAAGAATTTATTGATAATGATAAGATTATTGATATAGATTTAAAAGATATTTCTTTACCTTTCCCCTATGTATTATTATTTACTATTGATGCTAATATTCGATGGAGAGTTTATTCTAAACTGCGAGAAGATATTAATATAAATAATGGCAATATCAGCAATATTCCAGAACTAATACCCGACAATTTTATTGAAAAATTTTATAAACTAAAAGAAGAATCTGATAATGTAATTGTTTATACTGGATATTTTTGTACAATAACGTGGGATGTTGTATGTGAAGAGTGTATGCATTATACATTTGAACCAAGCTGGGTTAGTAGTAGTTGGAGGTACAAATTCACAGATTATTTTCACACGAGACGCATTGAAGATTTACCAATACCTAAGTGTTTTGGCACGGAAAAAAATTTCAATATATTTGTGTATATAATTAATAATTATCGTCATTATTATTGTAAATACTGTTTACGTCCTTGTTTTCATTTCACTACAGTATCACCTCATTTTCCCTTGGGTAAATTAAAGAAATTTGATGAATATTATTCTTGTTACAAATTTATATATTATTTTAAAGAATTATATTCAGGCTTGGTTAATACTATAGTAATCAACAATTTAACGAACAAGAAATAATTACAAAAGATCTTGTTCCTAATACATAAATTTGTTTTTCTTTTTTTTGTATATATTTTATGAAGAAAGTCTTTATTTTCCATTGTTGTTATTGGTGAACTTAGTATTTAGAATAAATTGATAATGGAAGATAAATTTCATACACATTGGCCATTAAATTTTGGTGGTGAACACAAAGTAAACATTTCATGTGATCGTGGGTTTTTTTTCGTGTGCTATATCAAGACGACAATCATTTGAAAATAAAATTAAGGGCGTGTGCAGTTTGGCTTGGTTTGAGATTTGATAAATTGTACTCAGATCCCAGGTCTTGGAAAAACTTTATCGATAATCTGATTATTACTTTTAATTTTGAGGCGGAGTCTATATCCCTTCCATATGCAATATTATTTACAGTTGATGCTCATATTCGATGGAAAGTTTATTCTAAAACACTACAACCAAAAAATAATAATAATGACAACACCATCGATATTCCAAAATCAACATATTATGACTTTGTGAAAAAGTTTTATAAGATAAAAAAAAGGTCTGATGATAATGTAATTATTTGTTCTGGATGTGTTTGTGAAAGTACTGGGAGAGTTATTTGTAAACAATGTATACGTTATGTATCTGATCCGGGTTGGGTGACTGGGCCCGATAGATACCACGATTATTTTTGTGTAAATATAATTGATAATTTCTAGCCACTTCTGGATATTACTGAAAATTGGGAAGAATTTAAAGGCTATTTTTGTTCTATTTGCATGCGTCCGGTTTTTATTGCACATCAATATAAGCAAATTCAACAATGTATAAGGATATTCAGCCCGTGGGTTATTTTAAGAATACTTTTGATAACAAACCCATCAAAGAATTAATTGATAAAATAATAACAAACAATTACATTTATGATAGAAAAAATAAGCGCCGTTTTAAACAAAGACATGCTTCAAAATAAAAAGAAACCTTTCGTTTATTATTTTTTTTATTTTTATGTATATTACTTTCTTGAGAAAACACTATTCCCGCGCGTTGTGTTAGAGTTAATCAGACTGAAAATATATCAATTTTATATTATATATTTGAGGATGAATATTATCATTTCAATGTTTTCATTATTGTGATAGTAGTTAGTAATCTTGAGTGTTTTTTTTATTCATTTTATTTTGTTTAATCATCACAATACCCCACCATGTAAAAGGAAACAGACTTAATTGGCAATTGTTTAATAAAAATAAAGTAATTGTATTTATATTTAGTCATTTTATTTATATCATTATACTTATGATAACCACACAAATAGAATTATTCTAATTTACAATATTTACAACAATGACGAATTTCTATCAATTCATCAGAAATTTTTGAAATTGACAGGGTCTGTTCTAAATAATATTCACTTTCGTTTGTCCTCTTACATTTAAAACAAATTAGTTCTTTTGTACGTTTATTTTTTTTCTTTGAGTATTAAATATTTTATCGGAGTGTTCGTTTTATCATTCATTGTTATTGTTTTATTCAAAATTGGTATATACGGCGCCAGGTTTTTTAAAATTTCATTGTTATTCATAAATATAATCACTATCAGCTTATATTGATCGTAATCAAAATTTATTTGTATATATGTATACATATATATTATTTTTTTATTCATTTTAATGAACCAAATTTATATAAAATTTAATAAAAAAATGTTTTTTTATCAAGAAATAGTTTTAAGCATTTTCAATTAAATATGCGTCTATGTACAATATCATCTTTTTCAAAAGCCAAATTGATTAATAATATATTTAAAAAATGGATACGCTTATTAATATTTGTGGATTACCTGAGGTTATTTTGTTTATATCCCCTTTAATACTTTCCATTATAATTGGGGGCTCTAGTATCTATAAAGTTTTATTCTTCTTATTGTTGTTGTATATTATCTTAGGAATTATATTATTTATTAATACATATAAAATTTTCTTCGTGACATTAGACTTTAGTAAGAAGGGCGATCATATTTCCGGAAAATCAATGTACGCTTGGTATTTTGTTATTAAATTACAAGAAGAAAAAAATAGTATATTCGACTCTGAACTAAATTCTATTACAATATCATATCCCCCCTATTTGAATCACGCAACATTTTTTAAAGAAGACTTAAAACAAATGATCGATGAAACTTTCAATAAGGAATTTCAGGAAACAAACGTATCCGAGGATCCAGTTGATCAAAAAGATGAACTTTTACAGGCCGATAAATATGATGAAAAAATTCCAACCATCGAGGGCAATTTATTACAAGAAAACAGAGATGTTGAAATAATAGATAATTAATAACTTGCTCATTAATTTTCATTTTTGTAGGATATTTACCAAAAGAAGCTGACATATTAGTGTAAAAACATAACTATATTCATATGTTGTATTATTATTATTATTATTATTATTATTATTATTATTATTAAATACGTAAAAATTTTCATAATTTTTAATAATATAAGGTTAAAGTATATCATAGACTGAACAAGTAATATTTTTTTATATTCACTTGACTATTCAGTTTTTTCATATATATTGTTGGTTCCAATGAAGAAATGAAGTGATTATTATCTATAGTCCATATAATATTTTCGTTATTGTCTCTATTTGGACACGACAATGATTCATTTATAGAGAAAATGTTATATGAATTTTCAATTTTGAAATTTATTTTTTTTACTACAATAAATGATAGTTTTTCTGTATATTGTTTTTATTTTTTCTATTTTTACAAGACATATGAGACGTCTCCTCCTCTGTCCCTCCTTCACAGGCGCATACTCCACAGGCAGACAGTGCAAGTGACAAACGACCAGACCTACCAAAACATCGAATTGGCGATAATATATCTAAAAAATGAATCCACTTATTAATATTTGTGGATTACCTGATATTATTTTGTTTATATCTCCTTTAATACTTTCCATTATAATTGGGGGCTCTAAACCCTATAAAGTTTTATTCTTCTTGTTGTTGTTTTATATTATCTTAGGAGTTATATTATTTATTCATACACATGATATTTTATTCACGAGATTAAACTTTAGTAAGAAAGGTGGTCATATTTCCGGACAATCGATGTACGCTTGGTATTTTTTAATAGATTGCAAAGAAAAAGAATTAGTATATTCGACTCGGAACTAGAATCTATTAAAATTTCATATTTGAATCACGCAACATTTTCTAAGGAAGACATAAAAGAAATAATTGATATCTTTTTAATATAAGGCTGAAATATATCATAGACTGAACAAGTAATATTTTTTATATTCATTTGACTATTCAGTTTTTTCATAAATATTGTTGGTTCCAATGAAGAAATGAGGTGATTATTATTTATAGTCCATATAATATTTTCGTTATTGTCTCTATTTGGACATGACAATGATTCATTTATAGAGAAAATGTTATACGAATTTTCAATTTTTAAATTTATTTTTTTTACTACAATAAATGATAGTTTTTCTGTATATTATTTTTTTTACAAGACATAAGAGACGTCTCTTCCTCTGTCCCTCCTTCACAGGCGCATCCTCCACAGACAGTGCAAGTGACAAAAGACCAGAACTACCAAAACATCGAATTGGCGATAATATATCTAAAAAATGAATCCACTTATTAATATTTGTGGATTACCTGAGTTTATTTTTTTTATATCTCCTTTAATACTTTCCATTATAATTGGGGGTTCTAAACCCTATAAAGTCTCATTCTTCTTGTTGTTGTTTTATATTATCTTAGGAGTTATATTATTTATTCATACACATGAAATTTTTTTCGCGAGATTAGACTTTAATAAGAAAGGTAGTCGATGTCCTGGACAGACGATACATGTTTTGTCTATTGTTAATAGATTACAAAAAGAAAGAATTAGTATATACAACTCTGAACTAGAATCTATTGAAATGTCATATTTGAATCACGCAACATTTTCTAAGGAAGACATAAAACAAATAGTTAATAATTTTTTAATATAAGGCTGAAATATATTATAGAGTGAACAAGTAATATTTAGAAAATTGTTTCGTGTTTGGGTCAGATGGACTATTTTTTGAAATATTAAGTTCAAGATTCAAATTACAATCTAGATAACATGAATTGATATCAATCCATGGTTTTGATTAAGCATTTTCAATTAGATATGTGTGCATGTACAATATTATCTTTTTAAAATCCATATTAATTATTCTTTTTCCCTATATCCTCTGCGTAAACATAAAAAAACCCGACAATATAAAGAATATGATAATATATCTAAAAAATGGATACACTTATTAATATTTGTGGATTACCTGAGGTTATTCTGTTTATATCTCCTTTAACCCTGGATAGGTACGATGGGTCGTTTGCGACCCCGAGCGTAAAAAAAAAACAGGTTTTTCTCACGTGACTCACCCCCGTGACTGAATTTGTGGGTGATCGACCTGCAAGAGGTGTCTCCCCTACACGCTCTAGTAGTGTCCAGATGTGCATTGCTGTAGCTGTACTCCTTTCCCGATTTCTGAGACGCGTCGGGGTCGTTCGTGACCGAGTTTACCCTTCTAAGGTAGTTTGCATAATTATCAAAGTTATTACGTATTATGAAATTGTCGTAGAATGGTGCAACTTGTATAGGTTATCAGTTGTGGAAAGTCTTGGTGGATTGTTTGGCTACCATGTGCATGATTTTTTTTTAGTTAAAATGTCGTTCATCACCACGAGGACCATTTTACCGCGAGTGCCCCTTTTTCATTTTTTTTCATTTTTTTGCCAAGTCATTTTTCCGTAAGATATTGCCAAATAGGGTCGTAAAACTTTTGCTTGTTTAGTGTTGGAAAGTGTGTCTAGATGATCTGGCTACCCATGCATGACTTTGTTTTTGTTAGATACAACGTAGTTATTGGTATATTGGGTATTTAACTGCGGTTACCAATTTCTGTTTTTTTTCAATATTTGTAAAAATTACTACGTAGTAAGGAATTGCCGTATATTATTCATTTTTTTTTTCATGTTTATGTGTTAGAAAGTGTGCCTTGATGGTTGGGCTAACACGTGCATGTCTTTTTTTTTATCTGAGATGTCGTATATTAGAATGTCGGGCATTTTACCGCGAGTGTCCCTTTTTCATTTTTTTTTCATTTTTTTGCCAAGTCATTTTTCCGTAAGATATTGCGAAATAGTATCGTAAAACTTTTGCTTTTTTAGTGTTAGAAAGTGTGTCTAGATGATCTGGCTACCCATGCGTGATTTTGTTTTTGTCAGATACGACGTAGTTATTGGTATATTGGGTATTTAACTGCGGTTGCCAATTTCTGTTTTTTTTCAATATTTGTAAAAATTTAATACGTAGTAAGGAATTATCGTACATTATTGATTTTTTTTTCATGTTTGTGTTAGAAAGTGTGCCTTGATGGTTGGGTTAACACGTGCATGTCTTTTTTTTTTATCTGAGATGCCGTATATTAGAATGTTGGGCATTTTTCCGCGAGTGCCCCTTTTTATTTGTTTTGCATTTTTTTGCTTAGTCATGTTACCGTAAGGAATTGGCAAGTAGTGTCGCAAAACTTATATTTTTATAGTGTTGGAAAGTGTTTCTAGATGATCTGGCTACCCATGCCTATTTTTTTTAGCCAGATATGGCGTATATATAAGTATGTGTTCGATTTTCCTGTGATTGCCATTTTTTCGTTTTTTCCCATTTCTTTCAAAATTACTACGTACTAAGGAACTATCACAGAGTAATATTTCATTTATATGTTTATTTGTCGGAAAATGTGCCTTGATGATTTGCCTAGCACGTGGCTGAAATTTTTTTTTTCTGAAATGCTGTATATTAGAATGGCCATTTTTCCACGATTGCCCCTTTTTATTTGTTTTGCATTTTTTTGCTTAGTCATGTTACCGTAAGGAATTGGCAAGTAGTGTCGCAAAACTTATAATTTTGTAGTGTTGGAAAGTGTTTCTAGAAGATCTGGCTACCCATGCTTATCTTTATTTTTTTAGCCAGATATGGCGTATATATAGGTATGTGTTCGATTTTCCTGTGATTGCCATTTTTTCGTTTTTTCCCATTTCTTTCAAAATTACTACGTACTAAGGAACTATCACAGAGTAATTATTCATTTGGATGTTTATTTGTCGGAAAATGTGCCTTGATGGTTTGCCTAGCACGTGGCTGAATTTTTTTTTTCTGAAATGCCGTATATTAGAATGTTAGCCATTTTTCCGCGAGTGCCCCTTTTTATTTGTTTTGCATTTTTTTGCTTAGTCATGTTACCGTAAGGAATTGGCAAGTAGTGTCGCAAAACTTATACTTTTATGGTGTTGGAAAGTGTTTCTAGATGATCTGGCTACCCATGCCTATCTTTTTTTTAGCCAGATATGGCGTATATATAGGTATGTGTTCGATTTTCCGGTGATTGCCATTTTTTCGTTTTTTCCCAATTCTTTCAAAATTACTACGTACTAGGGAACTATCACAGAGTAATGATTCCTCTAGATGTTTATTTGTCGGAAAATTTTGTTTACTTTTTTTTTGATTGAATATCATCAAATTTTTTTAGCTAAAATATTATATTGTTTTACATTTTTTTTTCGATTTTATTTCCCTTCAAAAAATTTTTTTTGGGTCAGAATTTTAATTTTATAGTCGTAAAATAATCGACAATTATCCAGCAACCCACCATACAATTTTTATGCATATCCAATAATAATTAGATTAGTAAATAACACCTTGAAATTGACATACCCTTCCTACATTTCAAGTGGCAGATTAGGGAGTCTGAGTCAGTGTGGTTGGCGGCCATTTTGTGGACATATCCGAAGCGTAAGCTGCCCTATCTATATATATTCTTGTTCCCTATAGAATTTGTGATATTTTGGTATATTTTTACCTGCATAAATATCATATTATATAATAAATATATGTATTTTTTTTCGAAATTTCTAAGTACTCAAAAAATTACCTTTAGATATGGCCCCTGATATAAATGTAATTTACAAAATAATGAAGATTTTTTTACATATTTCTATTTTAGGATAACATATGTTTATTCCCTAAAAAAATTAGCCACTTCCTATTTCATTTGGGTACCCAAAGAAATTGATGAAATTTCGACAAATTTTTTTGGCCAAAAAAAGTTACCCTTTTTTTCTCATTTCAGATCTTCACCTCCATGGGTCTGACTTCATCCAAAATACATCAAGATGTGTCCTAAACATTCAAGAATCAATTCCTAAAAGGATTTGTGTATATATGTATAAACTTTTTTTTATGAATTTTTATGTCAAGTCTTTTTTTTCTACTTAATTTTTTAAAATATTTATAATAAATAGTTTTTCTGCAGATGAGTAGTATTTATTTTTACAGTTGTTTTAAGCATTCATTGAAGTTTTTTTTGGCAAAAGAAAAAAGGAGGTTAATGCAAAAACTGATTTTTCAAGAATTTTTTTTGGCGTCGGGGTCGTTCGCGTCCGAGTATACCCTTAAAGGGGTGTCCGAGGAGCGTACCTATCCAGGGTTAATACTTTCCATTATAATTGGAGGCTTTAGTATCTATAAAGTTTTATTCTTCTTGTTGTTGTTGTATATTATCTTAGGAGTTATATTATTTATTAATACATATAAAATTTTCTTCTCGAGATTAGACTTTAGAAAGAAAGATTGTTGTCCATTTTCCGGACAATCGATGCACGTTTTGTCTTTTGTTAATAGATTACAAGAAGAAAAAAATAGTATATTCGACTCTGAGCTAGAATCTATTACAATATCATATCCCCCCCATTTGAATCAAGCAACATTTTCTAAGGAAGACATAAAACAAATGATTGATAAATTTTCATTTTTGTAGGATATTTACCAAAAGAAGCTGACATATTAGTGTAAAAACATAACTATATTTATATGTTGTATTATTATTATTAAACATGTAAAAATTTTTATCATTTAATATAAAATAATTTTGTCTAATAATATAAAGTTGAAATATATCATAGACTGAACAAGTAATATTTTTTATATTCATTCGACTATTCAGTTTTTTCATATATATTGTTGGTTCCAATGAAGAAATGAGGTGATTATTATTTATAGTCCATATAATATTTTCGTTATTGTGTCTATTTGGACACGAAAATGATTTATTTATAGAGGAAATGTTATATGAAATTCAATTTTGAAATTTATTTTTTTAACTACATTGAATGATAGTTTTTCTGTATATTGTTTTTTTTTTTAATTTTTACAAGGCAAGTAATTTCACCATCATTTATAATTGGGTCACTTGATAAGTTTGTCACCATACATTTATTTACCCCAATTCTTTTAAATTGATTCATAGAAAATTGTTTCATGTTTGGGTCAGATAGATTATCTTTTGGAATATTAAGTTCAATATTCAAATTACAATATAGATAACATGAATTGATATCAATACATACTCCACAGATAGTAAAAAATGGTATATTTTCTGGTAAGTTTAAGATATGATTGGAACATTTTTTAGTAATTGGATTTCTTGACATCCAAGAGGGGTTATGAATATGATTGAAGATTGATATAAATGGAGGTTTTTTATAGTACTCATCGGTGCCCATCTCCAAAAGTTCATTAAACAGTATATTGGATGAACCATCGCCAAAGAGAAAAACATTTTCATGATCACAATTGTTTTTTGTAGAAGAGATGGTTATGTTTTATTAGAGTAATGATCTTCTTCGGCTTATATAAGATATTACCTAAGTAAAAAAATTAATGGTGTTTTTGTTGATAACAACGATGTAAGCAGTATTAGTAGCACCAACACCGATAGTTATGAAGAATCTATGAATGATTATGATTATTATTATGATTATTATTATGACAATAATAACACAAACAAAATAAAAAAAGAACCAAAAGAGAAAAATGAAATAGATTTTGTCGAAGAATCTTTATTTTTATCAACGCCTAAACAAAAAAATGAAATTATCAAAGATTATCATAGTAAGTCACACGAAACACTGACGAAATTTTCATCGCCACATAATAGTTTTTGGTGGGACCAAGATGACATACCTATATCACCAAATATAAAATATAATCATGACGATAATTATTTTCCTTCTGTGAATATTAATAATTGGGCACCACACAAAAAAGAAATTCTAAATGTAATAGACATATATAATGCAAATTCTATTATCTATAATGCAAACATTATAAGTTTTAAGAAAATTTGTGAAATGTTTGATGATTATAAATCAAATTCTATAGAGAACTTAAAAGCATTTTATATGGAAATAATATTTACCATTATTCAAATGCTTGAACAATTAACGAGAATACAACCTAATCGTCATTATAATTTTCCGAAAATCTTTGCTACTACAATCTTAAAATCAATTAAAAAAAAATTTGACTATTCGTAAACATAAAGACATTATACAGTTAAAAGCATTACGCTCGTATATCTTAGACGCTGAAAATTATTTGACATATCAAGGCAAGATTTTATTAGATTGCCTATATCAAATAATTTTTATTTCCAGCTGTTTAAATTTTCACGAAAGTGCAATTAAACAATGGTCTATGCCTTCACGACTCAGCAAACATACCGACAAACAAATAAGAGAATATAGTAATTTTGTTGATATAATCCTTTCAAACTTTAAAAACATGGATGTTATATATCAAGTTATGAAAGTCGCACAATAAATTTTACCCACAAAACTTTTTTATGATGATATCATTAACTGTGCTCCTATATTTCTTAATGTTAAAAAATATACATCCTTAAATGGATCCTGTTATAAAGATATAAAAAATTCAATATTATTCAATGTTTTTCCATCGTATTTTGTCATACATCATCAACCAGAAAAAATACGAAGGTATCAATGAAATATTAAAACTTCAGTTGAATAATGAAAGTAATTTTCATTCGGCAATTATTCACTTATTATATTATACGTGGCAGTCTAAATGGCAAAGGGGTGGTAATGTTCAATATATTAGTACCAGAGAATTTAAAGACATAATTTACAAATCACAAAAAGTAGAGAATCTTTTAGATTGTTTAAAAAAAGACTCAAAGGCTAGTTTTTATTTATTTCTTCCGCCTAATTTTGACCATTTTCTTTCGCAAGCTTTATATGTTATGGAAAATGAACTTCAAAAAGCATTAAATAACACTAATACATTGATTGGAAAAGATACTTTACACAAATGGTCATCTCTATTTTCTTCAATTTTAAATGGTTATATGAGCACAAATTTACATACCAACGTAGGAAATTTATTATGGATGCAAGAATTAAGAGTTATTGCCTTAATATATAAATATTTTTATCTGTCTTACGAAAAAAAAGGAAGAAAATTGGAATTGGCATGAAACTCAAATACAAAAGAAAATGTTAGACCTACATCTTACTTCCAAAAATAAATATGAAATTTTACAGAATGATTCAGTTAAAAAATTAAACCAATCACACGATGCTTGTGAACGTGCTTATAATTTATTACTAAGCGAATTTGATTCATATAAACAAAGGGAACAAAAAAATAGACTTCTTCACGAAAAGGAGGTCCTAGTGTATAATGAGCACATGATGAATATGTGTAAAAATACACTCGAAAACAATAATAAATATGGGAAAAATGTATTAAGCGTTAAAACTGATACACAAATTATGGAAACGGAGGAGACATTATACCCAGATTTAGAAAATACTGAAGATTATAATGATAAAAACAAAAATAGTGACACAATTATTTTATCATTTACAAATTTGCTGTCTGATAAAGAAAATAAAATATATTTATTAGAAGAAGAACTAAAAAACTCTAAGACCGAAATAGCAAAACTTTATGAAAAAGAAAAAGAAAATCTAAAAAATGATTTAGATAAGAAAAATAAAATAAAGGAACTTTCCAAAGAGTTAAATCATTGCAAAGCGCAAAAAGACACCCCAATACATGAAAGTATAAATAAAGATACAATTTCAAATTACGAAAAACATATAAAAAATATAGAGAAAGATATAATTTTGTTTAAACAAGTAATTCATGAACAAAAAAGTTTAATTAGCGACTTAGAATATAAATTAGAAAAGTGTGAACGAGACAAGAAAAGTGATAAGTGAGATAATGAAAGTATTATAAAAAGAATAAAAAAAGAGAGAGATGATTATTTATATTCAAATGAACACTATCAAAAAGAAAATGAAAACATCATACGTGAAACAAATGACGATATGAAAAAAATAAAAAAGGAGTGCACTAAACATTTAAAACAATTAAAAATTCAAGAAGAAGAAATTGAACAATTAAACTCAACAATTTCAAAACAAAACATCAAACTTGAAAAGGCTATAGAAGAAAAAAATAATATAATTCTTAAGCATAAAAAAGAAAAAGACTTGTTGTTTCAAGAACATGAAAATGCTTTAGCATTAACAAATAATCATATTGAAAAATTAGTTACGATTTTTGATAACTCTTCAAAAAAAGAAAACCGGGTTGCTAAAGTAACAAGTAAAGATACTTTAGGGCTGAAAAATCAAATTGACGAAAACAACAAAGCACTTTCACTATTGATAAAGAACCAAGAAAAACAACAACAACAACAACTCATCCCACCATCCTCAACGCTAAAAGAAATAATCCAACCATCACCCCTTTTACCTACAACTAGTGGTAATAATGATAATTTACAACCAAATGAATTGCCCCGTGATTATTATGATGTCTCTACTAAATCGAGATTAGAACAACTGGGTGTAAACACCACACCTTTATATAATAATCCTAATAATGATAATAAGACAATAACCAAACACGAAGCAAACAAAGCTATACAGGCGATGGAAGACGAACATTCACCTCCCCTACAAATCAACCCCCCAAATAAAGATGATGATAATTTACAATTAATGGAACATCAACAAGTGTCATTGTTACCAGAAAATAAAATAATCCAACCATCATCTGACGAACATTCACCTCCCCTCCAAATCTACCCCCCAAATAAAGATGATGATAACTTACAATTAATGGAACATCAACAAGTGTCATTATTATCTGAAAATAAAATAATCCAACCATCCTCCTCCTTGTTTACATTTTGTAGTAATAACCAACCATTACCACCATCATCATCATCATCTTCCTTGTTTACATTTGGTAGTAATAATAACAATAATCCTTATTACATTCCTACTGAATCAAGATTAGATCAATTAAGGGCAAATAAACCACAATTATATAATGATGATAATAGTAATAATAATAATATTAATGCATCTTGCAGTA
>NC_090734.1:102511886-102516886 GCF_036898095.1 Palaemon carinicauda
CCGAATTTGTAGCACAAACCAATTACTTAAGGTAGTTAATAATGAGATAATTCAATTATCGTGTAAGAGTTTACGTCCGTTTTAACACAAAACATAGTGCAGGCGAGACTAATAACTGCAACACGAGCGATCAAAATGAAGTGATGGGCCAGGATGGCTTAAGTTTATCTAATGATCATAAAGTTATTAGACCGATAAGGAAAGCGCGATACCCATAAAGGATTTGATGGGCGAGGATGGCTTTTACGTTGATGTCCAAGAATAAAATGAGGTTGGACGGATAACGAAAGCACGATACCCAGAATTAACAAAAGAGATTTCGAAAAATCTGAAGGGACAAGTAGGCTAACGAATGACGCCCGATGGTATCACAAAACTAGCATATTTCGGACTATTTGTAGCGAGAGTAACCCTTATTTGTGGCTCGTAATACGGGGCGGGCAAATAGAAACAAATAAGACTGTAGAACCCAGCGGACTAACAATTGTTGACAGCTATTCCTCCATATTACCGATGCCTAAGCGAGCGAGTGAGGAGTATACTTCCACTATAACTGAAAGTTAACAATGAATGATTGAGGATTAAGAGCAGTGTTACAAAATCTTACGGTTCGTATTTCACTGGTTCCGTGCGCGTTTGTAAACCACAAAACCATTTAATTCACTTTTTACGATTCACGATCCCGGACAAGGCCCCCATTGTGTCACCTCTGTGATGGAATATCTCAGGTCTTAGGAAAATTCAACATACCTTAAATTATCTTATTACTTAACCCACAAACCATTATTACTTAAATGGTGACAAAGGAAACACTGTTCACGTATTTATATATATTATAATACCAACTAATCCACAATAACAAAAACAAGTGATCAAAACACCGACATTAATTAAATATTAACACTAGTTACAGTTTACGGTACTAAATAGCAAAATAAGATATAAATATCACAACTGTCACTGTTTGTAGTGGGAAGTATGCTCATACTTCATCCCAAAAATCAAGATCCAAAGAAAGGTGTGAAAATACCAAAGCAAGGAGCATATAGTTGAAATAGATTGCGCGGTCAAGAGATGGCGCTGAAGCAAAAGATATAATACACAAATAGAGAAAAGGTACATATTTGAAAATAAAATTATACAATATATTTATGTACAAAGAGGGAGAGTGGCAATTCGTCATAATATACATATAAACTTATATATATATATATATATATATATATATTTATATATATATATATATATATATTTGAAAGAAAACCTCTGGATCCTATATATATATATATATATATGTATATATATATATATATATATATGTTGTGTGTGTGTGTGTGTGTGTAAGGGGTAGAAGAATAATGTAGAACAAAAGAGAAGCCAGGAAGCATATTTAGTTTAAAAGAGCAGAGTTTATTTAGGAAAGGAAAATGGTAACTCTTTATTACGAAAATAAAAAAAAATAAAAAAATATGTATATATATATATATATATATATATATATATATAAAGAAAAATAGCATATTTCAGACGTGGACCTCCAAAGATAAGTCTTACTTTAAGAATTTTTCTAAAATGAAGCAATTATTTTTCCAAGGAATTACCATAGGATTCGCTATAAGTTACCAAAGAATTACCATAGAATGTAGTAAGATTTACCTAAGAATTACTATAGAATACTCTACATTTTACAAAAAATAATTCTCATATAATACCATGTATTTTGCGAAAGAATTACCATACAATTCAGTATATTTAGCGCTTAAACTACAATATGAAGCAGTAAATTCTATTTAAGAATAAACCCAGAATGTAGTACAATTTACCAAACAACTGCTGTGGAATGTGTAAACTTTACCATAGAATAAAGGTGAACAACAAAAATATTACCTAAAATTTACCCGAAGAAACAATAAATTTTACATAGATTGACCCTACAAATGCTTCCATAGCGGAAGCACCCTTTCCAGACTAGCAATTATTTCTGAACCATTGTTGGAATGCTCCTTCGGTCGGCCAAGCAATCTGGCCCGACTCTCCCTCGCGGGGCAAAAGTTATTGGGATTCAGGAAGGAACGCGTTAGATCATCTTTATGGCTCTGTCCCAACACAAAAGTTGTTCTTTATCGCAGGTCGTGACTTTATCTAGGCTTTATGGCTGTGACTTTGCGCAAAAGAAATGCTCTCTCTCTCTCTCTCTCTCTCTCTCTCTCTCTCTCTCTCTCTCTCTCTCTCTTCTCCACATTTTAAAACGCTAATATCAAATGTTTGGCTAATCATACGACCTTAAAGCAGATGTTGAATAGTGATGACAGTTTTTTCATGCGTTTCGTTATAAAATCGTTGGGTCTATATAATGCTAGATAAGCTTCCATATGCATTAGATTGTTTTATAACACTGCTATTATTACTATACTACAACTACTTTGACTATCACAAATAAATACTGCTGCTAATCCTATTATCATTATCATTATTTTCAATATCATCAATCACATTGAATGCTTCAATATCTCAGATCATGTCAAGGAATTCATATAATTCAATCGAAAATTAAAATCTCTTCCGCTTGAAAAAAGTTGCTTTCTTTTGATTCTCGGTGATCCTTTTATGAAGTAGTGTTAGCAATTTAGAAAAAAAAGAGGTAACGTTATCTCTCTCTCTCTCTCTCTCTCTCTCTCTCTCTCTCTCTCTCTCTCTCTCCTATAAATGGGATATAATATAGAATATCTTCATCTTACCTGAAGTCCTCTTCTTCAGTGCACCCCCCGCCCCCCCCCCCCCAAAAAAAAAATATAACAGCCGAGGAACAAGTGTAAAAGATTAGGTAATGTAGTCGGAATACGGTAACTGATGTAAAAAAGCTAATTTTATATACTCACATGGTGAATTAATCCTGTAAATGATAAACAAAACCTTTCATCTTATAAAAGTTTTTTTTTTTCAATATCAATTATATGTTCTAGCCTTGTTTGAGTTATTCAAGCAACGAAAACCATACTATAAAATTTCAGAGGTAAATGAGACTATGCATAAAATTATACTTAATTAGTTTTTTACATACTGGGATGTGAATATACGGAATTAAATTATTGATAAAATTGCAGTCAACTGATTAATAATTATGCGTATACACCACTTCATTTGTTATTCACACACACACAAGTCCATATATCACCATCATCACCATAATGACCTGTTACAATTCTACTGCAGAACAAAGGTCTTTCTGTGAAATTTTATAACTATAAATTTTCTTAGTTCATCAATTCATCTCCTTCTCTTACTCCCACTGTTTCTTTTGCAATCTCTAGGTACCAATTCCCCCATTTTTTATGTCCATTTGTTATCTGTCATTCTCATTGTATGTCCTGCCCATGTCTATATCCTTTTCTTATATGTTGTTCTTTTTTCCTCTATTTTAGTTTGGTCTTCTATCCACGTTACACTTTTTCTTTTTCGCAGTGTTAACCCACCAATTATTCTTTCCATAGGTCTTTGAGTTGTGACTAGGTTATGTTCTAAGACTTTAATAAGACACAAGATTCTGATACATAAGTTGATACTGGTAGGACCATCTGATAAAATACTATTATTTTTAGGAAAACGGCCTTGTACTTCTCATAATGTTATTTTTTTTAACCAAAACCTCTCCACCTCTTGTGTATCCTTCTTTGATTTGGTCTCATGTCATTGCGAAACATATATGTATGTATAGGCTATATACATTAAATACTGTACATACATACACACATGCATAAAAACATCTAATACGGTACACGTTTACAGTATATATATATATATATATATATATATATATATACTCGGCTTGAATAAATCTTGAAGGTTAAGCTACCTCAGCTACCTGTCTTAGCACACGAAAATGCATTGCTTTTTTTGCTTTTACTACTTATTTGTTCCAAAAGTTATTAACCCAATGAGCTCTCCAAATTTTATAACTTTACTCTACTTAGATTTGGAAATCATCTGTAATTAGAATTTTACGCAGCAGTTTCTTTCAAATTTTGTATATTGATACTGGTAGTTTTCATTTGAAAGTTCCTCCATTAGAAGAGCCATAATGGGAAACAGTCTTCTTAGTACTGTACTTTAAACAAAGGACAAATGGCAACTTACGTACCATTACGTTAGGAGACTGAAGCAGAGAGAGAGAGAGAGAGAGAGAGAGGAGAGAGAGAGAGGAGAGAGAGAGAGAGAGAGAAACTTTAACTTTTTGATTGAGAAATTCCTCATACTTTCTGTTTTAGGTAGTAGGTTGGCCATGGCACCAACCACCCGTTTAAATACTCCTGTTAGAAAGTAATTGGGTCCTTTAACTGGACAGACGGTACTGCACTGAATCCCTCTCTCTGGTTACGGCTCATTTGGTTTTTGCTTACGCATACATCGAATAGTTAGGCCCATTATTTCCACATTCTCTTCTGTCCTCACACACCTGACAACACTGTGAATACGCAACATTTAATTTTTCTCTGCACAGGGGTGTTAACTACTGCAATGTTATTGTTCAGTGGCTACTTTCCTCTTCTTAACGGTATAAGAAACTCTTTAGCTATGGTAAGTAGCTCTTCTAGGAGAAGGACACTCCAAAATCAAACCATTGGTGCCATAAACCCTCTACCATGGCATTCTACTGTCTTGGATTGGAGTTATCTTGCACGATGTTCTATCTTATTTCTCTTTCTCTAGCTTGTTTTGAAGTTTTTATACTTTATATATAAAATATCTAATTAAATGTTGCTATCTTTCTAAAAAAAAAAAATAATTTTGATTATTCATTACTTGTCTTCTAGCTTACGTATTTCCCTATTTCTTTGCCTCACTCGACTATTTTTCCCTGTTAGAGCCCTTGAGCTTATAGCATCTTGCTTTCCCAACTAAGGCTGTAGCTTGTCTTTTAATAATAATAATAATAATAATAATAATAATAATAATAATAATAATAATAATAATAATAATAATAATAATAATTACGTCTCAAA
>NC_090734.1:102529386-102536886 GCF_036898095.1 Palaemon carinicauda
TTTTATGTATAAATGTAGGCTCTTGGTAAATTTTTAAGTGATTAATAGGATTAATCTTTGTTACAAGAGCCGTAACCTACCGGAGGCTTCATGGACGCTGTCGCTCGCTAGGTATGAGTTTTAGTTAGCCAGAGCGACATTCCCAGTTATTTTGCTTTAATAAATTTTAGCTATTTAGCGTTACATAGGATTTCCTTTCGTGTTTTAGTATTATTTTGGCGAAGTATTCGCCAACTCTGGCCTACGCTAGGCCATGTAGCCTAGTCGTTTGGTCCTAGTACTTTCTGCATGATTTTGGTTTTCCGAGTGTATTACAATATTATTGAAGCTTTAAGCTGTTTTTCATACATTTAAGATTATGTTGACTATTTCCAAGATAGTATACAAGTGAGTTTCGGTGATTTAGGTAATCGATTCTCTTGGTGCCTAGGCTAAGTTGCTTATGGAGCCTTAGTATACTTTCTCATACTCCCCGGTTGCTTTCTTTTCTTCGGAGAAGGTATGCAATCCCTTTCCCTCTGTTTAAGCCTTGGGCTTATCCCTAAGTGGTTTATCTGAATTAACTTTCGATAAAACTATACTGGGGTGTTACTGTACCTTCCTGTTCCAGTAAGTCTGGTTTCAGAGTGGGACAGAACAACAGAGTTTTTAGTCTGAGTCTGTGTTCGTCTGGCTTGGGGTAGAGTCTCCCTCGCTGGCCTGACACAGACATAGGAGGCTTAGCCTCCTTAGGTCACTACCGAAGGTTTCTGTACGAGATGATTCCTTCTTTTGTGATCTAGCAGACTAGTCCTTGTTGCTGTTCTCGGTGGGAGGATAAGATTCTTTCCCTGGGAGTAGCAACACCTTCCTTGCTTTGGTTCTTTGGGAGCTGGCAAGTATTGTTGGCCTCCCTCCTTGGATCTCCCTTAGGCTAAGATGAGTTTCCTTGGCTGCGGGTGATCCTTCACTAAAGAAAGGTTGGTAGGACCCTCTTTTGTCCCTTCCCCCTCTATCTCCGTAATGGCCTAGCCATTACAGTACTGTACGTCACTCTACATCTGGACCCAGGATAGGTTAGGATGTGGAATTGACTCAGTCCTTTGCCGGCTGGCAGAGTCTGCCGGTCGGCAAAGGTCTTCTGCTTGAGTGCTGCCCGGACCTCCCTTGGTCCCTCATCCATGCCTGCCTGTGAGTCAGACGGCATTGGTCAGGAAGCCTGAATTAGATTCTCCCCTTCCTTATATGCACTCTTTCGGATTGCCGGGCTTGGAGGTTGTTTACGCTCTTATCCCGGCATCCATTCTGTTTTCTTCTAGTGCTGTACCTGACCCGGCTGCCGGCCTATGAGTCCGGCAGCCGGGCAATCGTAGTCCTCTGGTTCTTTTGCTGCTGGTTGGCATCGTTTGTGTACCTTTGCCGGCCGGCTAATGTCAGCCCTTGTCTGCCGGTCGCCAGGAGTGTGGCCGGCAGCCGGGTGCTACCTTGTGTAGCCGACATGGGCTGTTGCTGCCGGCCGGCACATGCATTTGAACCAGCATTCTGGCGCCTTATAGCTGTTAAGTAGTATACTTTAAAGCTAGTCAGCACATAACCTTCTATACTGTACCAGTATTCTTCAGTATAACATATACTGTAAGAGGAAAACTATAGTATAAGTTTTGGTACAGCACTGTGTGTTCTAACACTTTTGTGTTGTCTTGCACAGCCCTTTGCTGTTGCCTTACAGATAAGAAAGTGAGTTCTTTCTTGTCTATTATCTAGGATTTTAAAATCATTGCTTAGGTGTGAGCTCCACCTGTATCCTCTGGAAACTTTGCATTGGTTATTCTAGAAGAGATTAACCATTCGATTTTATTATCAGGAAGGCTGCAACAATTGGTTGTGAAGGAAACACAAGTGTGTGTCTTTCCTTTCTGAATTGTTATGCTAAACTATGCATATCCAGTGATACATAGTTCACTTGATACTCATGGAAATTTCTTCTCTTTACAGGAGGACCCTCCGAAGTGCGGAAGTGTTTTCTGCAACGTCCGCAGTAAGAACCTCTGCGGACATGAGTTTTGTAGGAGGCACGCAGCATGCGCTGTCTCCAAGGGTGATCTCCAGTATTGTGACCCTCAGGTATGTACCGTGTGCACTAACCTGATTACTGAGGCCTTTGATTCCCCTAGGACGGCGGAATCAAGGGATATAGCAAGGGAGAAGCTTCGTACCTGGGTAAGGGGCTTCCAGAAGAACACCTCTGGACCTTATCTTCAAGTGAGAAGATGAGGGCTTATCTTTTCCCTAGGGCATCAGCTGATGCAGTGATTCCCCAGCCTCAAGAGGAGATCGCCCAAGTTCAGATCCAGGTGGATGCTGAAGTCGCGGTCGCTATGCAAGACATCCAGTTGGATGACCGGATGTCTGACGTGGACGAGCGTCTGGAGGAAGACCTCCTGGCAGAAGCCCAGGATGAAGTTCAAGCCCCAGACGTTGTAGAGGAAGAGGTCGACGAGGTGTCGGCTACTCCGGTTCAGATTCCGGAGCCTATTCCCTCAACATCGGCCGCTCTCCCAGTAGAGCTGGGACAGGCCCTCTCCTCCATTGTTGGAATGATCCAACAAATGCAGAAGGAGAATCAGGAGAAGGCGGCTGCAATGGAACTGCAGATGCAGAGACTTGCAGCATCACATGGGCCCCAGAAAAGGCTCAATGTGAAAGATCTTCCCTTGTGCTTAGATGCTAACCCATGGAGATATGCTGAGCACATGCCTATGACGACTGGAAAGATCGTAATCTGGGATAAGTTGGGCTCAGTTCCCCTAGAGGAGGTGGAATTCTGGCCTAGGAAGGGGTCGTATCCGGACTGTTATGTCCGGCTGAGGAAGGAACCAGCGTCAAAGGAGGAGACAGAGCCGAAGGAGGTCATAGTGATGGACCATGCTAAGGCTCAAGCTTTGCTTTCATCCTCGATGAAAGAGAGGGGCTTCACGAACTCAAAGGTAGCTGCATTGAGTAAGAAGCTCCCTTCCTTTGTGTCCTCTCCTGCTAGATCCTTCCCCTTTTTACAGAAAGGGTTTGCGGCTGTACTAAAAGCAGTCGATGCCGGCAAGCCTTGCCCCTCCCTGGAGGAGTTTAAACCCTTGTCGCTGGCCCTGCCTATGGACCACAAAGACTGGAAGGACGTCCATCTTACCTTCTCAGTTGGGAAGTTGGAGGCTGATATTGCCGGACGTCAGTTCGGCGAGGACCTCCCTAAGCTGTCTGACTTTCTTTTGCTGAGAGAGCTCGAGACAAAAGAAAGACTGGCTGCCTCAATGTCTCTTCAGACTACTCTTGAGACGATGGCAAGTGACCCCAAGGTCCATGAAATGTTCATGGTAGTGGCCAAGACTCATCTGGCCACAGTGATGAAGGATCTTTATTGATTTGTCAGGGCGAGGAGAGCTTGTAGGGAGTTCGTGTTCACCTCGGCTACGGTGAGGCACGAGCCAAGGAAGCTAATCTCCTCCAACATTTGGGGGCAAAGACCTTTTCCCTACCGAATTGGTCAAAGAAGATGTTGATAGGGCCGCCACGGAGAATAGAAACCTTCTCCAGAAGTGGGGCCTGGCTAACAAAAGAAAGTCTTCCCCGGATGAGGGTCCTCAACCAAAGAGGAAGACTATGAGGACTAGGCTACCATCTCGACCAGCCAAGCCTCTTAAACAGCAACAGCAACTGCAATTGCCATTGCCTTCAGTGGCCCAGTTGGTGGCACAAACCCCGACCACATTTCAGTGGGTACCCCAGGCCGTGTCGACACAGTCCACGGCATTCACCCCAACGTTCGAAGGGCAGTCTAATTCCTTTCGAGCAAGGCCTAGAGGAGCAGCCAGAGGCTCGTCTAGGCGCCCCTCAAGGGGAAGGGGATTCAGGGGGTGATCGTGGTCGGGGAGGCAAGACCTCAGGACGGCAGTCCAAGTGAGATGATGCCGGTAGGAGGGAGATTTCAGAATTTTCGGGATTGGTGGACCTTCGATCCCTGGGCCCACAGCCTACTCAAGAACGGACTGGGCTGGAGCTGGTACAGCACTCCACGCCCGTGCCCTCGGTTTTTCCAACACTCCACCCCCGTTCTGGAGAAGTACGTTCAAGAACTGTTGGAGAAAAAAGTGATCCGAAGGGTGAAGTCCATCAAATTCCAAGGGAGGCGGTTTTGTGTTCCCAAGAAAGACTCAGAAAAGCTCAGAGTCATTCTGGACTTGTCGCCACTCAACAAGTTCATAGTGAATTGCAAATTCAAGATGCTAACACTGCAACACATAAGGGACCTTACTGCCCAAGAGGGCATATTCCGTCGCCATAGACTTGTCGGACGCCTATTGGCACATTCCAATCAACCGTCGACTCTCCCCCTACCTACGGTTCAAGGTACAACGAAGACTATACGCCTTCAGAGCCATGCCATTCGGGCTAAATATAGCCCCAAGGATTTTCACGAGGCTGCGAGCGTAGCTCTCAAACAATTACGCCTAAAGGGAATTCAGGTAGTAGCCTACCTGGACGACTGGTTGGTGTGGGCAGCATCCAAGACAGAATGCTTGCAAGCTTCCAGTCAAGTGATCCAGTTCCTAGAGTATCTAGGCTTCAAGATCAACAGAAAAAAAGTCTCAACTTTCTCCATCTCAAAAGTTCCAGTGGCTGGGAATCCACTGGGACCTAATGTCACACCGTTTCTCCATCCCGGCGAAGAAAAGGAAGGAGGTAGCGGGTTCTGTCAAGAGACTTCTAGATTCTGAAAGGATATCAAGACGCGAACAGGAGAGGGTACTGGGGCTCTCTCCAGTTTGCTTCGGTGACAGACCCAGTGCTACGAGCACAGCTAAAGGATGCAACCGGAGTTTGGAGAAGTTATGCATCAAACGCGCGATAAGATCTGAGAAGACCAGTTCCACTTCGGCTACGTACTCTTCTCATGCCTTGGTCCCAAGCCAGACATCTAAAGAAGTCGGTTCTTCTTCAGCCACCTCCCCCGTCGGTGACGATTCACTCAGACGCCTCGAAGGAGGGATGGGGAGGTCACTTTCATCGGAAAAAAGTCCAGGGGACTTGGTCCAAGCTATTCAAGACCTTTCACATAAACTTTCTAGAAGCTATGGCAGTGCTTCTTACCTTAAAGAAAGTCTCCCTGCATCACTCAATCCACATAAGGTTGGTGATGGACAGCGAGGTAGTTGTGAGATGCTTGAATCGACAAGGATCGAGGTCACCACCTCTCAACCAGGTGATGTTGGCCATCTTCCGATTGGCAGAAAAGAAGAAGTGTTACCTGTCGGCAGTTCACCTTCAAGGAGTCCGTAATGTGACAGCGGACGCTCTATCCAGGTTCACACCGATAGAGTCGGAATGGTCCTTAGACGCAGGATCATTCTCCTACTTTCTGAATCAAGTCCCAGAACTGCAGATAGACCTCTTTGCGACGAAAGACAACAAGAAGTTGCCCCTGTACGTGTCCCCGTACGAGGACCCCTTAGCGGAAGCAGTGGACGCGATGTCCCTCAACTGGAACAGATGGTCCAGGATTTATCTGTTCCCTCCTCACAACTTTCTGTTGAGGGTCCTCAACAAACTGAGATCCTTCAAGGGGGTAGCGGCAATAGTGGCCCAGAAGTGGGCCGAACAGCGTGTGGTTCCCCCTGGCATTGGAACTACGGCTGAAGTTTGTACCGCTACCACATCCAGTTCTGACCCAGCGAGTCCAGAAGTCGCGACTGTCCTGCGCTTCATTACAGAAAACCCGGACCCTGCAGCTCATGATTTTCTCTCCCTGGCGGTGAGAAAGCGTTTCGGGATTTCGAAAGCCAGCATAGACTTCCTAGAGGAATATAAGTGCAAATCTACTAGAAGGCAATATGAGTCATCTTGGAGAAAATGGGTGGCCTTGGTCAAGGCGAAGAATCCGCAGGAGATCTCGACAGACCTCTGCTTATCTTTCTTCATCCACCTCGATGGTCAAGGGTTGGCAGCTAACACGATTTCGGCTTGTAAGTCTGCTTTGACAAGACCCATTCTATATGCCTTCCAGGTCGACCTCGGTAACGAGATCTTTAATAAAGTTCCGAAAGCCTGCGCTAGGCTCAGACCTTCAGCACCTCCAAAGCCCATTTCATGGTCTTTAGACAAAGTTCTTCATTTCGCTTCTCTGTTGAGCAATGAGGAGTGTGCGTTAAAGGATTTGACACAAAAAGTTATTTTCCTATGTTCACTCGCATCCGGGGCCAGGGTTAGTGAGATTGTAGCTCTCTCGAAAGAGGCAGGTTGTGTTCAGTTCCTGGATGGGGGAGAACTGAACCTGTTTCCGGATCCTACGTTTCTCGCCATGAATGAGTTACCCACCAACAGGTGGGGTCCCTGGAGAATCTGCCCTCTGAAAGAAGATGCATCTCTATGTCCTGTAGAATGCCTAAAGGTCTATCTTCGTAGAACTTCAGACTTCAAGGGTGTCAACTATTCAGGGGAGAAACATCAGGCTCAAATTTATCTCTGAATCAACTCAGAGCGAAAATCACATATTTCATTCGCAGAGCGGATCCTGACAGTACACCCGTAGGTCACGATCCGAGGAAAGTTGCCTCATCCTTAAATTTTTTTAATTGTACGAATTTTTAACATCTCTGTTTATACACTGGCTGGAAGTCTTCCAGAGTGTTCTTTCACCACTATGCGAAGCAAGTAGGGGAACTAAAAAGATCTGTGGTAGCAGTGGGTCGCGTCGTTAACCCTACTGTTTAACTCTGCGAGGAACAGTGGTTTTAATTGGGACGATTAATTCCAGGGTGAGTGTGTAGTTACATACGGTACTACAAACTAAGTGAGGACACTGAGTTGCCCACGTTGACTGTTCCATTTCAAAGGTGAACCTAGCATAAGTGCAGACATGTGTGTCGAGCGTTTTCTAACGCTAATGTGATTGATTTGTAATAGAGACTTTTATGACTTTGATACCTCGGTATCTTAAAAGTGACAATAATGTTTTTTCTTTCAGATAAACAAGTTCTGTTTACAATCATACTTATGCTTAAAGTTTTGGGTTATCCTCTTCTTATATATATATATATATATATATATATATATATAATTGTTGTTAACCTGTCTATTTATTGTTTGTCAATAAACTTGTTCTTGAGAACCTTGCGTCTCCTTCATCTATGTCAATTTATTGGTATAATTAAGCATTCATTCTATGTACTTTATCTGGGATAATTCTAATAGAATTGTTCCTTTATGCAAGCTATGTTGCATTGGTTTATGCTTTCCCTTAACGGGAGGATTCCGTCCCAGAAGGGGACAGTGGCGGTTTTACAAGTTTCCTCCTATGCGGATATAAACCTTTTTCCTTACAAGTATTGTGCGGAGACTGGTCGATATTTCATATTGACGCAGTGGTTCTTTACAAACTATCTTTACTTAATATAGGGTGAGACCACTATATTAGCTTGCCTGGTATTCATACATAGGTATATGTACTCTTCGAGACTTTCCAGAGTCTAGTAG
>NC_090734.1:102541886-102556886 GCF_036898095.1 Palaemon carinicauda
ATTCCTTCTTAAGTACCAATGACACTTCCAGATTTTGGAAAAGATCAGTGACCTGACCTACGTTATTGAAACACCAAGAAGAAGGGAAAGCTAAAGTAAGGTACACGTTAACCTATTGAAACCATATTTAAGCGAAAACAAAACAGAAGCTTCACAGGTATGTATGGCGCAAATCATTCCAACTTCGTAAGACAACAGATATGTAATAGGAGCTCTAAGCAAAGTCAATAATTCTTCCAATATTAAGAACTTAGAAGAGAAATTACCTCATTTAAACAAGGAGCAGCAAGAGGAATTAAGCTGATTGATTAAAAATCTCTCTGAAATTGTCTCAGACGTCCCGAAACAAAATAACTTGTTGAGGCATGAGATATACCTTAAGACCATGGAATGACCATTCAAACAACGCGCCTATCTACTATCGCCATATCACCGAGAAGTCATGAGAAAAGAAGTACACAATTTATTGCAAAACGGATTAGTTGAACAAAGCTCTAGTCCTTACAGTTCTCCATGCTTACTCGTGAAAAACACAACGGAAGTTTCAGGATGTGTACGGATTATCGAAAGTTGAATTTGATCAGTATGGCTGACAATTATCTATTCTCACTCAGAAACGAACAACTCAACACATTGAGGTTCATCTATAAGATTAACTCGTCAAAAGGCTAAGATCACATTCCTTTTGATAACAACACTGAATTAATATCAGCTTTTATAACCATTTTAGTTGTGTCATGACGCAGTCATGCTATTTGTCTAATGAACTCACCCACTTCATTCAGACGAGTGATGGATAACCTTCTAGGATTGATTGAATGATCAGGTGTATATCTAGACGATATCTTAATATATTCATCGACCTAAGAAGAACATCTCGAAATCCTGGAGAAGGTATTTCAAAAGTTGTGAGGAGCACATCTTACGATTAACATGGAGAAGAGTGAATTTGGAAACGCAACCGTTTGGTACTTAGTATTGAAAGTTCGAAGAGGACGAATTGCCCCAGTAGCCACAAATGTTGAAAGAATATGGAAAGTTCACCAACCCCAAAATGAGGAAAAAACTACAACGGTTTTTAGGAATGGCAGGATTCTACAGAGTGTTTTGTGGAATTTTTCGGCTGTTTTCGCTCCCTTGACAGACTTGAGTAGCCACAAGAAAAAGTTTGTTGGACCAGTGAGTGCCAGGAATCCTTTGACAAGCTAAAGGTCCTTTTAACTTCAAGACCAATTCTGCAAGCACCGGATTTCATTAGGAAAGTCCTTATCAACGTGAATGCCTCAGACAGCGGGATTGGGGGTGTCCTATTGCACGAAGGTAAGGAAGTAGTTCTTCCCATCCTCTGTTTTATGTGTTTGAAGCAGAAGAAGCATCAAAGGGCCCTCTCGACAGTTAAAAAAAGAACCGCTACTGCTAATCACAGTGATAAAGAAGTTTGAAATTACTGTTTACTCAGATCCCATTCCTATGATTTTTTAATAAATTAAAGAATAATAATCAAATGTTAACTAGATGATTGTTATGTTTGCAGCCATATTGTATTATTGTAAAGCATATATCCGGTAAAGAGAACGAGTTTGCAGAATATTTATCTCGGGTTGAATAGGTGGAATCAGGCGCAGAATTGATAATCTTTTTTGGGGAGCTATCTTATGAAGCTGGTCTAACATGAGAGCAGATTATTTTATTCACGTTATTCATTTATTCATTTAAGAGATGTATAGCCAGCTCATAACATGGGATCAACTCATTTTAGATTAAGTTAATGTATAGAAATTACTTATGTCTTTTGTCATTCATTGTGCTGCATTTTCATTCAGTTCCCCCATATGTGAAATTACGTCATTTGAATAAATATATTTATATTTTACGTAGGTTGTTTACAAACTCTTATATCATCTTCTTTAAAGGTAAATATGACAGACATGAGGTATAAAAACTAAGAATTGCATCATGTTTCCACTTGGTTGGAGGTTGTATAAAGGCTCTAGACTAAACTTACTCTTTTTTGCTTAATGTTACGAGAGGAAGTGGGCGGAGCTATAAGTGAGGGATGTCTTGTAAGGCGACGGTAGAGCCATACTTAAAATTTCCAAGTTGGTGACATTAATGCCAAAAGAGCTGTGGAGGATTAATTTCATTTAAATTTATTTTTTTTGTTTTGCCAAATCGAGAGAGAGAGAGAGAGAGAGAGAGAGAGAGAGAGAGAGAGAGAGAGAGAGAGAGAGAGAGAGTTGTATTAGTATTGTTACATCGTGACATTTTATTTGCTTTAGCTTTGTCATTAGAGAGAGAGAGAGAGAGAGAGAGAGAGAGAGAGAGAGAGAGAGAGAGAGAGAGAGTTTATTTGCTTTAGTTTTGTCAGAGGGAGAGAGAGAGAGAGAGAGAGAGAATTTCATTTGCTTTAGTTTTGCTAGATCGCGCGTGCGCGAGAGTATGTGTGTATGTGCGTTTGTGTGTCCGCAGTGCACGCCGAAGAACAAGGGTAGTTTGCAAATGATTGTTTACAGTGGGAAAGACTGTCGGTATATTTGAGGTTGTTTGTTTACATTTTTTTAGCTAGGATAGGGCGGTGATGAATGTCTTGGGCGAAAGCATTGGATCTTTGACTGTAGAAGGAGTCGGTTCTACTTTTTTTGTTCTTCGAAAGCCGGCTGTGAAGTGTTTTTTTATATTCGGAGTAAGTACTGTTTTTATTCATTTTTTTAGGCGCGTTCGTGAATGATAGAAAGTTTATTGTTTATCTTTGATTATAGTGCGATAGTTAAGTTAGTTAGGAGTGTTCATAAGTGTTTTTTTATTGCAGGCTGTAATTCCTCCTTTGGATTCCTTTAGACTCCTTGGAGTTTTAGTTTGGCCTGGAAGGTGGTGTTTGCCAGCCGTGTGTATATTGTATATGATTAGCTTAATGATGACGAAGCGGACCGGACAATGAATATAGGAATAGACTGCTGAAATACAGAATTTTTGAACGTTGATGACCCGGCTATAAAATACGGATTTCTATCACGACAATAGATAACGACGACCACCGCATAAGATTGCACGGTCGAATTGGCCGTACGATAGTGTTGGCCAGTGCCAGTAGGCTACAACTTGCTTAAGGACTGTTGTGTGTGAACCAAGAGGTTCTCTTGGTTTGGCATTAAATTTTTTTGTGTTGCAGAATATGATTGGTGTTTAGTATTAAGTAATTTATTTAGTCTTAAGTGTGCCTTTGGTACTGTGCGTGGACTGACGGTGTTGGGTATATTAAAAGGATATTGTTTTTTTCGATTGTTGGCGAGCTCTCGGTACCATCACGCACCGATATATGCAGCGAATTTTGTGTGTTTTATTTTTGTCTATTGAATTTATGATAAATTGTGATTGTTCCTGGTTTATGGCATATGGTGGATGGTTTGGTGATAAGTGATTTGTTTTAGTGTTAAGTCAGTTTAATGATTTGTGTTCTGTTTTGGTTGCGTTAATATAGTTTTAAGGCTATGTTTTGTTTTCATTTTCCTTCTGTCCAAGAGTCCAGTTTGAAGTAAAGTAAGGGGAAAGTTTGTATTGTGGGATATTGAGAAAGTAAGAGTGATCAAGGGTGTGGGGGTTGTTTTTGTTTACATCCCGCCACAGAGCCAGGCCCCAAACTTAGAAAATGCTTAATTTAAAGATTCCAGAATGTATTAGGATGACTTATAAGGGGCCCCCATGGCATATCAGGGAGATATCTAGCCTGGCTTTCCGAAAGAGCCAATGTCTGACAATGCTCTAACTAGCACCTCTTAAGCTTAGGTTTCCCAACCCTGGGGTCGCGACCCCGAGTGGGGTAGCCAAGCGCTTTTCCTGGGGTTGCCAAAATCTTACAATATCAAAATAAAAATAAGAATTCAAAATATGGCAGAACTTGCAGTAAAGAACAAAATATATAAACGTATTTGTGGATTTTTATTTATCGACTTGTATATATCTATTTACATATAAATATAAAATAAAATTAATGGTGGTATCCCTGAGTGCCGTAGTCGTTTGATACGTGGAAAGCATCACCGTCAGTGTTCTCAAATATAGCATATTTTTATGCTTCTACCATAATTGGGCCTCAAATTAAGTGTCTAGCAGCTTTTGTAGCATGATTTGTTTTCTAGCATAATTCTGCAGTGTTTAGCATAATTCTAGCATAATCCTCTTGACAAACTCATATTTCATAATTTCTAACTTTCAAAATATGAAAACAAATATTCAAAAGCATTCATTCAATAAATGCAGCCTATTGAGTAGCCTAATTGACATCAGCCATACCATACACCGCTGAATCAGTCTCAATCACAGGGGTCACACCTTCCAACCCCCCCACACCCCACCAAAAAAAGAGAGAGAGAGATAGAGAGAGAGAGAGAGAACAGTAATTTTATTTCAATTTTGAGAAATGGTGATCTTGAATTCAAGGAGAATAATGATATTTTTTTATTATTATTACTTTGAGGAATTTTTTTGTAAAATTGTTTTACTATACTATATATACTTTTTATTATTATTTTGAAGAATGTTTATGTAATAATATTTTACTCTACTATACATATTGATCAATATTAAAATGCCAAATAATATTTATTGTTTTTATTATTCACTAGCCTTTTAATATTTAGTTGACCACTAGTCTAAAATCTGGCATAAGTCTAGCAAAAATCAATGATAAATCTAACAACCTTTAGGACTATTTAGCATAATTTCACATCAATTCTAGAATATTTTCTTTCTGAAGATTTGGGAATACTGATCACCGTCCAAGGGGAACCAGGCAGCCACTCCGG
This sequence comes from Palaemon carinicauda, assembly GCF_036898095.1. Lineage (NCBI taxonomy): Eukaryota > Metazoa > Arthropoda > Malacostraca > Decapoda > Palaemonidae > Palaemon > Palaemon carinicauda. The sequence goes on from NC_090734.1 coordinate 102,546,689, forward strand.
CTGTACTGCCGCAGCAGGAAACACTGTCTTCAATTTGTTCGTCTTATATCGGTAAGTTGATGCACTTATACCTGTATAGTGATTTCAAATGTGCTGCATAAGTTGCACTCAGTCTTTGTTTCTTTAAAATTCTTAATTACTCACGAAGAAGTGTATGCCAACAATAGAAACAGAGCGCTACCCTTGCTGACGAAGTATTGCACCACAGTATTTCAGTGGATGATAGTCTATCAGTGTTCATGATTGAGGCTTCTACAACCACATGGTACCCCCAACCATATTTAAAGAGAAAGATGGGCAAGGGAAGAGGAAGAGAAGGAGAGGGGCTAAGGAAGGAGGAGGGGCCACTATTCATGCCCTCTCCTCCTACATTTTCCTCTTTCCCTTTGCCACCCTTTCCTTGCTCCTCTTCCCCCATCCCCTTCTTTCCACGCCCCTTCTCCTCATGCTTCTTTTTTACCCCTCCCTTCCTCTCCTCCTCCTTCTTGCCCCCGCCCCTCCTCTTCGATATTTCCTTGCCACCTCCCCTTCCTCTCATCGTCTTTACTCCCGCCCTTCATTTTTATTTACCTCTTGTTAGATTGTGATTTTTTTTTTTATTTCATTTATTGTGTAATTACCTGTGTTATTTTATTTGTATGTTTTGTGAAGTTGGCACGTTTGCGGCGCTGGCCACTTGGTCGAAAAAGTCGTTGGTTTGGCAGTTGTTTAGAGATATGTAGGATTTTATATGGTTGGTTTTAAGGTTGTTGTTTTGGTGAGATTTGGAGTGCTGTATATCATTGATTTTTTCATTTTCTGCTTCGTCTTGTTTACTGCGATTTGCAAATATACTACACCTCTTTTCCTTGTTACTCTTTCCTTGACCCCGACCCTCCTCTCTACACCTCCCCATCCTCTTTATTCCTTGCCCCTTCACTTTCCCTGCTACCTTGGAGGTCAGGCTGCGAGTGCTGTTGCCTTTCACTACAACCTATTTATTTGAATCAGGGTTTGCAGCTCTGACTGCCATAAAAACAGAAAACAGAAATCAGCTGCAACCTGAACATGATTTGAGGGTAGCACTTTCTAAGACTGAACCACGAATAGAGAAACTCAGTTGCATGATCCAGGCCCAAGGCTCCCATTGAAATCAGTTTATCATTCAACAGAAAACATTTATACTTTTATTTTGATTTTGTGGAATGTGACAAAATATTATTCCAGAATTGGGGTTTTTTATTACTATTAAGCATTAAAATTTATAATGCTATGATAAAATTTAATGATGTTAATTTTGTCTTTTCTAACCTTATAGTACTTCTCTTATAGAAGGATATTTACTTTCCCTTACTCTTACAGCCAACAACTAGTAATATATAATAATACATATACAACTAAACTAGTGGGGTCGCGGTCATGGCTTGAGGTGCATGATTTTGGTCACCTGAAAAAAAGGTTGGGAACCACCGTCTTAAGCCATAGTGATTCACTCAGAAATACACTTTGTATATTGTATTTTTTTTTCTTTTTTGCTGGCCTTGTATGATTTGGTTAAAGAGTGTAGCATATTAATTTTTGATTAAACGTTCTTTAACTTTGTGTGATCCCAAAGCATGTACCAGTAACCATTTATTTTATATAAATGTAAGTAAAGTTTATATCCCAGTCATAAAGTATTCACTTTTTTTATCCATTGTCAAAAATAAATAAATTATTTTCTAGTGAAAAAAAGTGATTCCATATTATATGAAGTGTCATTTAGTTATAATTCCAAGGTCTAGTTCAGAATTAAATTTCGAAAGATTTATTTTAGTATTACTGTTGAATTGTTATTTTTATGGAATATATAAATTTTTGTAAAGTGTGTACTATTTTCATCACCAATAATTATTCCATTGACTTGCTCATATCACTTACTACGAACCGAACTAAGGGGATGGTTTTAAAAAAGTTCCTGTTAAAAGTAGAGTAATCACGCAGTTTTGTTTTGGGTGTAACGTGTGTGTGTGTATATATATATATATATATATATATATATATATATATATATATATATATATATATATATATATATATATATATATATATATATATATATATATATATATATATATATATATATATATATATATATATATATATATATATATATATATATATATATATATATATATATATATATATATATATACTCTTACTTACTCTTACCCCAAGGGCCTTGGACCCACCTGATCCACTGCTGCTTTGACTGTTTGTCTCAAGAGAGCCCTATAATCCTCAAGCTCCATCCACTCGTGAGGGGCTATTTACAGGATATCCTAATCCTCAATTCATCCATCTCTTTCTAGGCCTTCCTCTTGGTCTGGTACTTATTGGTTAATTAATATAACTCTTCTAATCATCCTTGTCTCCACTATTCTAGCAATATGTCCTGCATATTGAAATCTCTTTGATCTAATAATATTGGTGATAGGCGGTAGCCTAAGACAGCTATCAATTCATGATTATAATGCCTGCGCCACTCTCAACCTTCGTCATCCCAAACCGCTCCCCACATCCACCTCACGATACTGCTGTGGCGGGATGTTAAAAAAAACAAGCCCCACACCCTGAATCACACCTACAGACAATTGTCTCAACAAAACAAACTTTCCCCTGACGTTATCCAAAACCAGACTCTTAGACAAAAGGACAAAATAAACCAAACATAACCTTAAAACTATATTTCTTAATATTAAAACAATCACTAAAAAATCACCAATCATATACCATAACCAAAAAATAATCACAACTTAGTACTACAATCTTAACCTACTGTAATTGGAAAACACAAAACTTAAAACTAAAATTTCACTTCAACCACCACTAAACGTAATTATCATATATGATTGTGAGTGGACACTTTCGTCCACACAAGGGCCAACCGTCTTTAATAGCCCAATATCACAAATCTGCAGGAACTGGAAAACTGTCAAATATCAATACACAATTGTACTAATCATCATCATCATCAATAATACGCCAAACCAATTCCTTCAACCGGGCGGGATCGTTACAGCATATATTTCATCAAGATCCACAGAGCAATCCAATCAGGTCCTTAAACAATTCAGGTCATCAATAATTCATTCCAAATCTGAGCAGTCGTATCAAATTCCTTACACAAGCCAGGTCGTCAACAATCAAATTCACATAAATTTCTCCCCAAAGGAGGAATCACGGCCTGCCAAAAATAAAGAAAGAAAAACACTTACGAACACTTCTAGCTAACTGAACTATCGCACTATAATCAAAGATAAATAATAAATTGTTCCTATCATTCACAATCACGACAAGCAAAGATAAACAAAACTGTACTTACTTTGAAAATAAAAAAACACTTCCACGCTGGTTGAAAAATATATATATAATCCAGCGTTCACACAACTGACTCAGGACGCAGTCAATCAAAAAAAGCATTCGCTACGAAACATTCACCACAGTCGTAACCTTACTAAAAATGTAAACAAACAATCTCATTTGTACCAACAGTCTTTCTCACCACAAACGATCGTTAACCTAACTACTTTCGCTCGCTAACACAATCTCTCTCTCTCTCTCTCTCTCTCTCTCTCTCTCTCTCTCTCTCTCTCTCTCTCTCTCTCTCTCTCTCTCTCTCTCTCTCTCTCTCACACAGGATTTGGCAAAAACAAAAAATAAAAATAAAGCAAAAATAAATCCTCCACATTCCTCCCCCCTTACTTTGCCAAATCCTTCTCACACAACACTTACATTATTTTTTTCATAACCCAGTCGCAGTCGGGAACGGGACCTCTACTCCGAGTAACTGGGCCTCCATATACTCTCTCATTCACTTCTTCCTTATCACAATCATTCGCTACATTAATACTATTCCTATCTAAATCCCTATCATCTAATACAGTGGTTCTCAACCTTTTACTACCGTGCCCCCTCCACAATTATTTTTTTATCGCCACGCCTCCCCCCCCCCCCCCTTGCATATAAAGATAAATTTCACTTGCAGATTTTATATGAAAAGGAATAAAAAAAGCCTTATGGGTTGTATAGTCAATTTACTAAGTAGGAAATAACGTGAGATAATTGACATTTTCACTTCTACAGGATAACTTGCTTAACTTATTTAGTGAGATACCTGACACTGCTTCTTGGATACCAGATCTTGAATACGAGGTTTAATGTTAGAGAGTGCACAACGTAAATCATCTTCCACATCCAGGCGGTTTCTGTATTTTGTTTTTATAGCAGTGAGCGTAGAAAATGCAGTTTCACACAGGTACGTTGATCCAAACATTGTTAGAACCCGAAGAGCCTGATGTGAGATCAGAGGGTACACAGAATGGTATTTAATCCAGAATGTCTCCAAATCCAAATCGTTGAATTCATCCTTAGCTGTGGAATTAAACTTTAACTCAAGAAACTCCTCTTGAATTTCCTCAGCAACATTAGCGAATTCACACTGAAAAGGATTCCTAATGAATTTCCAGGATTCACGCATGTCATCTATGTCTGGAAAGTATTTCGTGAATTCTGCTTTCAAGCTGCTTAGATGAGTGATTATAAGGATCTTTAACTCAGGGTCAAGGTTACCATGAGCGAGCCCAGAATCTAAGTTCCTAAAACTGGCTGCATTTCCCTGCTGAATTCGACATTTCCAGAGGTCGAGTTTGGCCATGAAAGTTCGAATGGTGTCGTGATGAGAGATGATGTGGATATTTTTCCCTTGTAGTTTAAGGTTCACTGCATTCAAAGATTCAAAAATATCCACCAAGTAAGCTAGAATTATCTGAAAGCTGTCAGACTTGAATTTGTCATGAAGGGCTGCCTTCTGCTGTGAATCTAGAAATATTATTACTTCTTCTCGTAGCTCATAAAGCCTTTCAAGCATGTTTCCTTTTGATAACCATCGTATGTTTGTGTGAAAAAGCAGGGCTTCATGTTCAGAATCCATATCCTTACACAATAATTTGAAGAGACGACTGTTTAAGGCTCCAGATTTGATGAAATTTACTACCTTTATAGCCACGTTTAGAACATCCCTCATTTCATCAGGCAAAGTTCTGGATGCTTAAGATTCACGGTGAATTATGCAGTGTGTACTTATTACAGAAGGATTTTTTTCTTTCACCTTTGTGATGAACTCAGAACGCAGGCCAACCATGGCTGGGGCTCCATCAGTACACACCCCTATTAGTGAGTCCCAAGAAAGTTTATTTTCCTTAAAAAAGTCTGATGTAACTTTAAAAATGGCTTCTGCTGTTGTACAACTTTCCATGGGGCAACAAAACAAAATTTCCTCCTTTATATTGTTGCCTGACACAAAACGAGCATACATCAAGAACTGAGCACACTGAGCGATATCGGTCGTTTCATCACACTGGATTGCAAAAACAGGCGAGGCTCTTACTAGTTCGAGTGTTTGTTCTTTGATATCTTGAGACAGTTCATGGATCCTTCTCTGGACTGTATCGTTTGACAGGGAAATTTGGGAAAGCTTATTTGCACTATCTTTACCAAGAATGAGTTGAGCTGCACATAGTATACTTGCCTTTATGAGAGTCTCTCCAATGTTATGGCTCTTCTTGCTCTTTGCAATCAACATGGAAATTTCATAAGAAGCCTCAACAACCTTTGATGATTGTTGTCGAAATACCCCGCTGTCATCCATTTTCACTTGCTTCAAGGTGTGTTTTTTTGTTTCAAAGAATGCCTTTGGCTTGTCAACTAGACCAGGATGTGCTGTTTGCAGGTGGCGTTCCAAGCGTGAGGGTCGCATTCCATCATTGCTCAGAGTCTTGTAACATATCACGCACTGTGGGACCTCTGTGTCACCCTTTCGGAGGGACACAAATCCAAAACGAATATAATCTTCGTTATACTTCCGCTTCTTGGCACTCATTGCAACGTAGTTGGAGTGAAACTGGCAAAACGTATCTGCGATCAAGATAATATGCATTTGTAAATTAAGGTATTTTTCACCTCTTGATGATAACCACCACAGTATGATTATCACAGCTACATGATCAATGAGTGAGAAGGACAGAGAAAGAGGGAGAAAGATATATCCAAAATTTTTTGAAAATTTTGAGGCTAAACACGAGATTGGCAGAAAATTAAGACAATATAAGAAATACATCCAGCCTTGGACGTTAAATTAACCTTGAAGGAAAAGAAGATGGAAAAAAGGAGAGGAAATAATATATATATATATATATATATATATATATATATATATATATATATATATATATATTATATATATATATATATATATATATATATATATATATATATATATATATATATATATAGAGAGAGAGAGAGAGAGAGAGAGAGAGAGAGAGAGAGAGAGAGAGAGAGAGAGAGAGAGAGATACAAACATTTATAACTAAATTTTATATACATATATATATATATATATATATATATATATATATATATATATATATATATATATATATATATATATATATATATATATATATATATACATATATATATATATATATATATATATATATATATATATATATATATATATATATATATATATATATATATATATATACACGAATCTCTCTCTCTCTCTCTCTCTCTCTAATACAGCCCTATATATATATATATATATATATATATATATATATATATATATATATATATATATATATATATATATATATATATATATATACACACACACACATGAATCTCTCTCTCTCTCTCTCTCTCTCTAATACAGCCCTACTCGCTGACTCTACCTCTCTGACTCGGTCACTGATCATATGGTTGAGATAATCATGAAGTGGTGGTTATTAGTACATCTTCTTTTGCAAATAGTAAAATTTGAGACCATTAACTTATGATTTTTACAATATGAAGGAAAAATAAATAAAACAAAATATACATCTTCAAAATTTTGCAGTAATCTTAGCAACGGTCTCTCAACATATTTCGGTATATTGATAAACATAGAAACTGATATATATTTTTTTTTTCAAATAAAGGACAATAACCCCACCAATGCAGGGCAGCCCATCAACGACACAGGGAAAACAAAACTAGTCAAAAATAATTGATAGGAAAAAAAATTAATCCCCAGAATATATCTCTCCCCTTTTCTTTCATTCACATTCTCACAAACCTGACAATGTTAATGGGTCGATAAGAAACTGAGATAATGTACCTCAACAATTTCGCCTGTAGAAACGGCAAGGAAGAAATGTTCAAATACTTTCGGACATGTTTGGTAAACTGGGAGTGTTGACAGGGACTGTGTTGATAGTGTGTACGGTGGGACTGGGTGTGAGAAACGGATCTCATAGCTCACCAGTAAGGGACACGTATTATACACGTCCACGACAGGCAATGTACTCTACGGTAGCCTACGTGGAAGGAGAAAGCATGAATTAGTAACGATGATATTACTTTATTATATAAAACTTTTACCATTATTATTATCATTATTATTATTATTATAATTATTATTATTATTATATTTTTTACTATAATGTCTTTTTTATTTAACTGATCTAGTCTAAAATAACACAACTTATTTTTTTTTCATTTATAGCTGCATTATTCTCCTGAGGCTCACGCCCCCCTTTGAATCCTCTTGCGCCCCCCTAGGGGGGCATGCCCCCCTGGTTGAGTAACACTGATCTAATATATCATGTACAATCATATCTACCTCGTTCTCATCTGGCCCTATAATTACACTCATTTCTGTAAACAGTTCATCCATTTCATCAAAAACATTCTCAACTTTAGTAAAAGATTCATTCATACTACTAATCATTCTCCTATCTCTCACTCTCGCATTCATCATCCTTTCTTTTACATCACCTAAGGAAAAGCCACACACACTATAGGTATCATTCATACTCAGCCATGATTCATCTGTATTAACACATTTATCTTCCATACACACTTGTTCATTTACACCAATGTCATACCTTTTTCTATTCTCACTTTTACTTATAAAATTTCTCCTTCTTTCATCCTTACTTAACGCTTTCAAACGCCTCTTTTTCCTATATTCAACTAACACTAATTGTTTATTTTTCAGCCCTAACTTCTCATGCATACTAGATTCATACTTGCTCATTTCCAACCAATTATTCATCCCGTTCTCACAAACATTGATCCTATTCCTTCCACACACACAGGAGGACTCACCCAGCTGAACCCTCTCACACTCTAGTTTCCCGAACATCCTGGCTGACTTAATCCCTTCTTCCTACATACTCTAGCTACATGCCCATCTGCACCACATTCACTACACTTACCCCGCGGCTCCTTGCACATTCTAGCATAATGACCATCCTTACCACAATTACCACAAATCACATTCATACGATTACTACGACATCCACTCGCTATGTGCCCAGTCATACCACACCGATAACATTTTACCCCTTTCTCTTTATTGCACTCGCTAATTCTATGCCCTACCTTACCACATCCAAAACAAGCACCTAGAGCCCATCTACATTCATTCTTCTTATGACCTACTTTCCCACACCTATAACACTTTTCATCACGGACACGGCTATCTGACATACCTCGATGTGCACTCACACTCCTATCCCTATTGCGCCAATTACCCTGCCTAAATCCTTCATTTGTCCTTACAGGTATTCCCACATTACTCGCCCTAACACTCCTATCTACTACACTATCAGCTACCCTCATCGGTCCTCTCATAACAGCATCTCTAAAACTAACAAATTCTGGCACACTTTCCTCCATTCCAGTTCTTACACTCACAGATTCACTTTTTTTCATGTACCTATCTAACTCATAATCCTCAACTATCTCTAGTATATCATCCCATGTCAATCTCTCTTGCGTCCACCTCATTTTCTCTTTGCGTTTCAAATTAATAAATTCACACACATTCTCAGGTACTGTTGCCAAAAACTTCCTCATTAACTCCTTATTCTCATTTATACCTTCATCCCCATACTTCTTCCTAGCTAAAGTTTCCAACCTACATACATACATTGATATTGCTTCTCCTGCATTCATCCTTGCCTCATCAAAATCATTCTTACGCTTATACTTAACACTTACTTTCATACGTTTTACCTGCTCAATTATTCTCTTTTTCACACTTTCATAATCAACGTCCCCTACACTCATTATCACTCCATACATCGTCAACAAATACCCAGTCAAATATTCTCCTAACTCCCTAGCCCAAACTCTTTTACTATCACCATACTTATCCTGACAATACCTCTCATACTCCTTGAAAAAATCATATACATCCCTACTGCTATGCTCATTGAACCTTTCACACCGAGGTACCTCTCTCATAAACACAGTCTTACACACATCACGTTCATTCTCACTACTATCATCACGGTCTACTCCCTTGTTACCTTCTCCCTCATTTGAATATAATGAATCCACTTCCACACTTAAATTCCTATCCTTAACCATTCCCTTCTTACCCTTTTCCTTACTTACCGCTTTCACCCATTCACGATCGTCCTTGCTATCAGCCTGATACTTTTTCTTCTCTTTCTTCACATCACTTTTACCTTTCCTTTCATCTTTCCTCTCACCTTTCTGTTCATCCTTACTATGCCTAATTCCCTTATCTTCAATATCACCATCACTATTACTACTACTATCACTATCACTTCCTTTCCCATTATCACTAACCTTAGCCTTCTCATCCACTATCAACCCATTACCCGAAACTGAGGACACTCCTCCGACTGCACCTTCACCCATTATAGTTTTCATCATCCCCATTACTTGCCCCATCATATCTTCCATTCGTTTCTCCATTCGTTCTTCATTCTCTTGCATCCTCATCTCAATACCCTCTTCCACTCTCTCTACAGTTCCCTGAATTTCCCTCAGTTTCCTATGCATCTCCTCATTCTCACACCTTAACCACTTATTCTCTTACAACAATTTCTCCTCACGCTCCTTACTCAGCCGCAATTCCTCCTCCAAAGCCTTGTATTTACCTTCCATTTTTCTTCAACCTTAATTCTAAATTCGTATCCTATCAGTCCTTCGTCTAAGAGTCCAGCTATCAGTCCCGCCTCAGCAGTCCCTGTTCGGGCGCCAAAATAATGTGGCGGGATGTTAAAAAAAACAAGCCCCACACCCTGAATCACACCTACAGACAATTGTCTCAACAAAACAAACTTTCCCCTGACGTTATCCAAAACCAGACTCT
>NC_090734.1:102561886-102564386 GCF_036898095.1 Palaemon carinicauda
ATTTAAGATGTGGAGGAAAGGAGATTTCCACTCCATCAAATTTTCCGTCTACCTTAACGAGATGAAAAGGTTTGCGCATTGGAATGTTCCGAAAAACTATACTAGTCGGCGCGCCCATTATAAGATGGTTTTCTGTGAGGGATCATAAGGAAATCTTTTACCGTAGTAGCTAGTGCGGTGATGAAAACTTGCTTAAACCCACTCATGTATATCAAAATTCCATCTCGGTCCCTAGTCCCAACGGCAATGGAGCGGTGATGGGCAGCTACCTCCAACTGTAGAAAGTGGTGAAAAGCTCTGGACTAGAAAAGGGGCCCTTTGAAAACTGAACCTTACAACATACAACATCAGGACCCTATCGAGGGAAGAAGATTTTTCTGTGTTACTAGAATAGCTGAAATAAATAATCGAGAATATAGCAGGATTGAGTGAAATCCAGACTGGGTAATCTTATTAAGAGTTAAAAGAGGTCCACACATTTTTCTTCAGGGAAAATAGAAAAAAAAAATTAAGGGGCTTTGCTTAATAATGGAAATCTTACAGCTAATACAGGCAAATTTTGTAGTACTGGTGATAGAATTACAGGATTAATTATCAACCAAAATAAGAAGTGTAAACACAAGCTCATTCAAATGTATCAACAGCAGAATGGTGAGGAATAACATTTGTTTAGATGTAAAGAAAGGGAGAAAGAATAATGTTAAGATAAAAATAAACATATCTTTAATGCAAGAGATATCTTGTGAGTTTAATTAAAAAATAAAAAACAGGTACCCCTAGCTCCATGATGAAATGGAAGCAAGTTAAGAAAAAATGAAACCAGTACATGACATAAGTAGAAAAGTTCCTAAAAAAAGATAAAGAAAACTATCAGAAAAGACCAAAATCCTAATAAAGAAAAAATGGAAATGAGGGTGAAATCCAAAAGAGAGGAAATAAAATTAGCAGAATTATCCAAATTTACAAACAAGCTAAACACCCAAGATATTCGTAAAAAAAATCAAACCAAAATTGAGGAAACACTAAAGAAAGGAAGAAACATCAAATTAAGTAAATGGACGTACAGCAGGGTGAAAACAGATTTTTGTTTCAAATGATAAAAATTCCAATATTATTAAAAACAGAGATATAGAGATAAAAATCTCATGGATATTCCATATACAAAGCTATGCAGTGATGACATTTCCTATAGAAATAATGAAACTCCTGAACCGGTACCTAATATAAGATTAGAAGTATAAAAAACATTAAAAGGCATGAAAAGAGGCAAAACAGCTGAAGAGAACCTAAATATTGATTTAACAATAGATGACGAAGATTTCTCATCAGTAAAACTCGCTGAACTTGACTGAATGTGCCTGTAAAAATGTTTTGTAGCTCTAGCTTGGAAAAAACCGGCATTATACTAATACATGAAAAGGGAACACTAATGACCAGAAAAATAACTTCCTAAAGGCCTTTACCGTTCGTAATATATACAACATTTACAAATATCATGTTGGGCCGAATAGAGAGATACCTAGATTTCAATAAACTAGGTGAGCAGGAAGGATTTACAAAATAGTATTCGTCAACTGAACATACCCATGTAATCAACCAGCTAATAGAAAATCTCACATAATATAACAAACCAATTTTTACGGCATTTATAAACTGTGAGAAAGTGTTTAATCTATCAAAGCCCCAGCCGGAATGAAACTCCTTCAAAAATAAGGAATAAATAAATATTGTGGTAAAACATTTGAAGATATCTATACAGGAAACACAGTAATCCTAAACTACATAAAGATACTGTGAAATTTTCGATTGAGAAAGGAGTTGGACAGGGTACCCCATCTTGTTTAAATTATACACAACATAGATATGTTTTTGAAAATTTGAATTAAGAAAATGATAGAAGATTTAAGTAGAAAAAAAAAAAAACAGAAATGTAGGACAGCAAATAAATACAGGTAAAACTAATAATATTCAATGGAAATGCAGAAACAACAAATAAGAGGTATGAACAAACCTATGGATATTATTAATGAATATAAGTACTTCAGACAGAAAGTAAGTGTTTCTCTATTTCTCGAAACCTAAATAAAGTGAAAGATAAACAAGGGAATTTTTCTGAAAATCTACAAAGTATCGTTCTCATATGTGAATAAATTCCTATCGCCTACTGGGAGCAAACCCTAGTCTTTTCAAATGAAAGTCAAAGTTGGTATGAATACGGCCACCAGAGGATCAGAAAGAAAAATCTTATCCTTAGTGTTAATTGGATTTCAGGAATTACCAAATGGAACACACACGCACGCACACACATGCACTCAAACATACACACAAACACACACATATATATATATATATATATATATATATATATATATATATATATATATATATATATATATATATATATATATATATATATATATATATATATATATATATATATATATATATATGAAATGTAACTGTTTCTAATCCACTGCAGGACAAAAGCCTCTGAAATGTC
>NC_090734.1:102571886-102574386 GCF_036898095.1 Palaemon carinicauda
AGGTCATAAATCCGCTGTAAGGTTCCCTTTCAATGATACTACGTTTTTTGTGATAAAATTACCAGCACCCTTCATATGAATTGAACATCTTCCGTTTTATGATAATGTAACAGGGGGGGGGGGGAGGAAGTGCACTGTTTTACCACTACTATCAATGCTTGGTAAGTCAAATTTTGTCTTACAATAATAGACAAAGAGAATTTACCGATTGGAACATACCTTCGGGAACTCAGGTTATATAACCAACCTAACTGTTTTGATGATTGATCTCTTAAAGTTATAATCTTCTTTCAAATACTTAATTTCACGTTAACTTCTTCAGTTGATTTTGAGGATTTACTTGCGCTTACTGGCCTTGGAAGTACAGCACTTTCAATATGATAAAACTTGCCTTTATTTTTCATTCTCAGCCTTTTCTTTGACCTCAACTCACGTCTTTCTCTCATCCTCCGTCATTACTTTCACTTCATGTCACGTCCTTCTCTCATTCTCAGCCATTCCTTTGACTTTACACTACGTTTTTCTCCCGTTTGCAGCTTGTCTTTTGACATCAACTTAAATCTTTCTCTCATTCTCAGCCATTCCTTTGTCTTTACCTTACTTATTTCTCTCATTTGCAGCCTCTCTTTTAACATCAACTTACATCTTTCTCTCATTCTCAGCCATTCCTTTGACTTTACACTACGTATTTCTCCAATTTTCAGCTTGTCTTTTGACATCAACTTAAGTGTTTCTCTCATTCTCAGCCATTCCTTTGTCTTTACCTTACTTATTTCTCTCATTTGCAGCCTGTCTTTTAACATCAACTTACATCTTTCTTTCATTCTCAGCCATTCCTGTGACTTCAAATTACGCCCTTCTCTCATTCTTAGCCAATCCTTTGACTAGAACATACATCTTTCTCTCATTCTCAGCCATTCCTTTGACTCCAACTGGTGTCTTTCTCCCATGCTCAGCCATTCCTTTGACTTCAACTGACGTCTTTCTCTCACTCCTGGCCTTTCCTTTGACTTAAACTTATGTGTTTCTCTCATTTTTAGCCAAACATTTGACTTCCATTTCCGTCATTCTCTCATTCTAAGTCATTACTATCACTCCAACTTACAACTTTCTCTCATTTGCAGCCTCTCTTTGACATCAACTTACATTTTTCTCTCATTCTAAGCCATTCCTTTGACTTCAACTGACGTTTTTCCCTCATTCTCAGCCATTATTTTCACATCTCTCTCTCTCTCATTTGCAACCTCTCTCACGAATTCAACTTATATGTTTCTCTCATTCTCAGACATTCCTTTTACTTCATGTTTTGTCTTTTTCTTATTCTCAGCCATTCCTTCGACTTCAACTTACGTCTTTCTCTCATTTTCTGCCTTTTTTTTTATTTCAACTTACATCTTTCTTGCGTTCTCAGCCCTCCCTTTGACTTCAACTTACATCATTCTCTCATTTGCAGCCATTCCTATGACTTTTACTTAAATCTTTCTCTCGTTCTCAGCCCTCCCTTTGACTTCAACTTACATTTTTCTCTCATTATTAGCCATTCATTCAATTTCAACTGACGTTTTTCTCTCATTTGCAGTCTCTCTTTCGATCCAACCTTTATTCTCTCTCTCATTTGAAGCCATTCTTTTGACTTCAACTTACATTTTTTCGCTTCTTGTACGTCATTCCTTTGACTTCAATTTCCGTACTTCTCTCATCCTCAGAAATTATTTCGACTTCAACTTACATCTTTCTCTGATTTACAGTTTTTTATTTTTATTTATTTTTTTACTACATCTTAAATTTTTCCTCATTCCTAGTGATCCCTTTGACATCAACTCACGTCTTTCTCTCATTCCCAGCCATTCCTTGGATTTCAACTTACGTCTTTCTCTCATATCCAGCGATACCTTGAATATCGACTTACATCTTTCTCAAATTCTCAGCCATTCTTTTGACTTCAACTTACGCCTTTCTCTCATTTTTAACCACTGCTACAAATTCACCTTACGTTTTTCTCTCATTCTCAGCCATTGCTTTGACTTCAACTTATGGCTTTCTCTCATTCTCAGCTATTCCTTCGATTAAAAATTAAGACTGCCTCTTATTCTCAGCCATTACTTTGACTTCAAATTACGTCTATGCCTCATTATCAGACAGTCCTTCGACTTGAACTTGCATTTTGGGTCTCATTTGTTGACTCTAATAACTTCATCCTACATTTATCTCTCATTCTTAGCAATTCTTTTGACTTCAATTTCCATCTTTCTCTCATTTTCAGCCATTCCTTTAACTTCAACTTGCGTCTTTCTTTCATTCTTAGCCATTCCATTGACTCTGACTTGAGTCTTTTTCTCATTTTTAGCCTCTATTTTACATTAACTTATATCTTTCTCTCGTTGTCATGCATTCCTTTGACTTCAACTTGGATCTTTCTATCCTTATCAGCTATTCCTTTGACTTTAACATACGTCTTTCTCATATTGTCAACCATTTACTTGAGTTCATCTTATGTCTT